>NC_061108.1:90072908-90090408 GCF_015104395.2 Macrobrachium nipponense
TAAATCCGATGTAAGGCGGATTGGTCACAGTCCTGGCATGGGATTTTCGTAATACCCCAGAGTTTCCCTTTGGTGATGTCTTGTTTTTGTTGGACGTTAAGTCAGGGATTTGGCTAAGGTTTTTTGGGTTGGGTTAAGTTAAAATACAAAAGGGTTCGATTTTCCACCGAGGGGGTTGGCTTATTGCTCTTAATCGTTGTCCCAGGTGGGGAATTAGTATTTTATTGTTGGGTGTCATCTTGGGCTTGGTCTTTTAGGGTCCTTTAGGGGGTCGGTAAGAAAACTTACGTTAGCTTTGTGAATTGCTTTGTTGCTTCAATTATATGGTTCAGGATATTTAAAGACGGAAAGTTTTGCTTGGCGAATTTAGTTGCAAATTCTTTTTGAAGGAATTCTGGGGAACTAAATTTCGTAAGGCTCTTAAAAGAAAAGTTACATAGCTTACACCTATTTTTGATAGAAATTGTCATGATAGCTAAAGTAGTGAATGTATGAAAAGTGAGAACGTTGGTTTTTCTGTATATGTTTTTAATAATCAGAGATACGACAGAAATACAAAATTTACCATAATACAGAAAACCGCAAACGTTTCTCACTTTCATACATTCCAACTACTTTACGCTATCATGAACATTTCTATCAAAATAGGTGTAGCCTCGTAAACCTTGTTTCTTAAGAGCCACTTACGAATTTGGTTCCCCAATAATTCCTGGAAAAAGAATTTTGAACATTAATTTCGCAAGCCAACTTTCGTCTTTAAAATAATCTGGACCCATAAATTGACTGAAGAACGCAATTCCACAAAGCTAACGTAAATTTTCTTACTCGACCCCCTAAAGACCAAGACCAGAGATACACCCAAACAATAAAAAAATAATAATTCCCCCACCTGGACCGATTCTAAGAAGAATAAACCAACCCCCTCGGAAAATCGAACCCTTTGTTCAGTTTACTTTACCCAAACACCATTAGCCAAATCCCTGCTTAACGCTCCAACAAAAGACCACTCTCCAAAGGACTCTGGGGTATACGAATCCCATTGCCAGGACTGTTGGACCAATCTTACATCGGATTTACAGGTAAATCCCGTCCCCAGAGATTAACTACAAGACCCAACGGTCAGTTAGGTTATGGACAACATAAACTCGGCTATTTTCAACCATTATAAAATGAAACAATAACCATAGAATAAATAAACTGGAATTGTTGTCACGTGTAATTTATAGCAGCAACTGCCGGTACAAGAGAGTCAAATAATGATGGTGAATCGGCCTTAATAAAAGAAGAGGCATGGTAATGAAACATCCTCAAAAAGGAGGATTGGATTTCGGACCACGATCGAACAACGTCTTCAATTCAACCAACCCTTAAGAAGATTAGAGGAAGATTATCAGCGGGGGTGAGCTTAAAATGGCTTTTTTGTTGTGGATGGACCCTCTTGGTATCAAATAATCCCCACACACCTTTTCTGTGAACTTTGCTCATTCATCTACCTGAAGAGGGAGACAGCAGTCTCTGAAATATAGGTACTTTTTATTTCTCTATTTTGGTGTTTTTATGGGCTCCCCCTTTTATTGAGAATAATCTATAATATTACATATTATGATATGATGGATAGATAAGATAGGGATAGATAATAACATATATACATATATATACCTACATTTATAATATAATATATATATATAAATAGTATTATATATATATATAATATCTAGATATTATAATATATATTGATTATAACTTTAACATACGCGTTGTTTTCCAAACAAGGCAGGGGTTCGAATCCCAGAGGGACTTAAATGGCAATGGAATTGAGGGCCACAGAGGATTATTCTCTTCAATAAATCTTTGATCATATTTTAACGATAGGCTCTCCACTGTTGGTAGTGTCTCCGTTCTACCACAATTATTCCCTTGTTTATTAGTTGAAGGGTAGACGTCGTGCTAGAAGAGAGTTAAAACACCTAATATGGTCGCCCTCAGCTACCAACTCTAGCCAAGTAAGATGCTTAGGCAAGCTGTCTCGAAGCAGAACCCTTATCCGACCGGGATATACCAGTCCTCTACTTCTTACTCAATAATATCCCCGGGGAAATGGTTGGCAGACCAATTTTATCAATATTGTATGTGAACCCAATCCTAATGTTATAGATCAAGTATCAAATATGCAGATAGTTGTGAACCAAACCTGATAGAGCTCACAGCTCAAAACTTCACCATTAGCCATATGGTTTGTAAGTCCAAAAACAAAGTTCAAAAGTGGAAAACGTACCTAGAGGAGTCTTGAACTCAGCGATGCCTTGTATCCTTACAATTCTTTTATCAGTATCTTCAGCTTTGTCCTATAAACCATTATACCTGTCAGTCGTTGTTAGTGAGACCACATAAGCCCTGCCTTGTCCAACGTAGGACTGAACTAGGACATTTTCTTACCGCTACAACGTGTGTCGCCCAAAAAATGCCCAAAAATTAAATACTATGATACGCTTAGCTTGAAGTAAATTATATTAGCTAATTTATTATATTAGCTAAACCATAAATATTATCTGAATATTTAACTATGGTGGTTGAAGGTGCAGTACGTGCGGTAACCAGAGTTCATAGTATCATTTTTCATGTTAAGAATGGCTTATTACGCACACCTTGGCAGTCTTTACCTGTGTGAATTTATAAAAAATGCATAAGACTTAAAGGAACTTTTATTTCTCAATGGTTTGTTTGGTAGTTACTATAAATAGGAACTTTACTAAAACTTTAAACGCTCGCTTTTTCGTTTAACAATTGCAATTTAATTTTCAGTATCCTGAATGTACTTTTTTCAAACAATACTAAACAATGTTCTGTTCTCATTAAATGTAAATCTTTATAATAAAGAACTTCTGTTGGCTGTATTTTCATACATACATCATGTTCACTTGCACCGTTTTGGCCATCGTCCTTAAACTTAAGATTCATAGCAAAAAAATTGCATGGAAAATATATCACTGCAAACTATCGCTTGAAGCATTTTTTCAATCTTCTAAATGGTGTGCATTATCGTATACATTAGGGTTTGTGCTTTTGTGACAAACAATTAACATCGAAAGTTACGCCACAAAACAGCACTAGCGTAAACTCCTAAAACTGAGGGTGGTGGAATCTACGAAGTGAAGCCGCATTCCCATAAGCGTATTTAGTTCACACAGATCAGACCGCCCTACATTTTCCTCTTTACAGCAATTCAAAACCAATGTACCGTATTACTGTATGTGTAGTAGTTCTGCACAGTACTTTATGCATAAAAACCTCAATAAATATCTAAAGTTGCTTTCCACGCTAGAGTTTAAAGTGCTTTTTGGCTTTTTCATTGCTTGGCCAACGTGTACATTACGAAAATCATTAAGAGTTTTATACCATGAAAAAAGCACACGCACATACAGTTATGCTTTTAGCGTTTTTTCACATATTGCAATCTGTGGTAGTGTATATTATTTAGCCTTTATTGCAAAAGCACAGAATACACAATTAAGTAAAACATTCCCAAGCAATATATTATTCGTAATAGCTGCTAGTGGAAATCGTGAAGCAAAATCAACTTTTCTTTACATACTGTAAGGAATTCTAGTTAATATAAGATAAAACTCCTACCTTAGGTCATTCTAAATCAATACTGTACACCTGGTTACCAGGAGGTCGATAAGTAACAATTTTCTAACACTAAAGCAAAGAAAGTGTAAAAATACTCGATTTTACTAGATGATAATTGGTAAGGTAGACCACAAAACGACAGGAAAAAAAAAAGATACCAGGGGAGTAATTTTTGTGAGTGTTTGAGAACCCCGACTGGAAACCATATTCCTGCTTTCCAATACTGCAGTAGTTTCGATCGACTAAAAACGCTTAAAAGGAATTTTTGTAAACATCTCGACTACACACTGTCGGGTGCCCATTCATACCAGCTGATCCCCAACTAACGCTGTCAATAGTCTATCTTCACTGGATAAATGCAAGCATATTTTAAACCAACAATACCTCTTATTTAAGAATTTTCAGAGGTTCACTACTGCCTTATTGCAAACATCTTAAAAACAAAACAGGAAAAATACGCTATTATGTAGTATACCCAAACTGAAACATGCTATGAGACTGATGAGACAACTTTTCTTTATGGAAATGAAATGCGTTCAAATTTTGGTTTGAACTTTCCTAAAAATTGCAAACAAGGTTTGAAAGCTACAGATATTTGTTTATGCATAGACAGAACGGGTGGCCTAAGCAAATTCGAAACGTGAGAAATGTGATGTGTAGAAAATGTCAAAAGAGGAGCGCTGGTGAATAAATAGATAAGCTTTTGAAAGAGTTACAGACATTAATGAAGAGTATGATTAATTCGGAAGTGATAGGGAAAGAAAGGAGAGTGGCAGATATCCTGAAAAGAAGGGTTTGTAATTTTATCAGTTGGAAACGCGTGCCAGGAATGAAAGCTGGAAATTGGCACGCGTAAGGTAATCCAGTGGGTTGGTACTGAGCCTTTGTGTCGTTAAGGAAGCATCTGATAATGCGGAAATAACTCTCCCAACGTAACAAGAATCCCGAACTCGATCGAAAATGTATAGATGAATCCTTTATCGCGCGTATGAAAAGGTAGTTTCTTTTTAATAAACTGGCCACTAGAAATACTATGAATGGAAAAGAGACTAATGTTCAAAACTGATCACGTTTTATTCAAAAATGGTTAATTAAAACAAAACAAGATCAAGAAAAAAATAAAATCTGTGATGAATATATATATATATATCATATTATATATATATATATAATATATATATTATATATATTATATATATTTATTTGTTAATTTCACATCCCATCGCATTCAAAGTATATTATTTTGTAACATCAACTCCCATCGGGGGGCATCAAACCCAAAAACTCGGATTACCTTACGTTATGCACCATTCAACTCATCCTGCTCGCATTTCCATTTATATTACAACCCTTCTTATCAGGATCTCAGTCACTCTCCTTTCTATCCCTATCACTTCCGAATTAAATATACTTTTCTGTATGGTGTTTTTACGTTGCATGGAACCAGTTAAACATACTTTTCATCAATGTTCTGTCAAACTCTTTTCTTTATCAGCAGAAACCATTTTTTCCCCCAAAAGCTAATTTTATCTATCTATTAACCTGGAGCCAAGGTATTTTGTTTTTTTTTTTTTCTGATTTCTATTCTAACGCATCACATTTACGTTTCGACATCGCTTTACGCCACATTCTGCTATGCCATAAAATTAAGTCTGCAGCTTCAACCCGCCCCGCCCCCTTTTTTTTTTTTTTTTTTTTTTTTTTTGTTCTTTTTTAAATAGCTTCCAAACAAAATTTTAGCATTTCACTTCCCATAAAGAAAAGTTTCGGTTCATCAGTCTCATTAGCATTGTTCCAGTTTGGGTGATCCTACACAACAAGATTTTGTTAGGTTTGTTATAAAGATGTTTGCAATAGGCAGCTTTTTGTAAGTATTTTTCTGAAAAACTCCTAAATAAGAGGTAATGTTGGTTTAAAAATATGCTTGCAGTTGTCAACGCTGAAGATCGACTATTGATAGTGTGTAAGTCGGAGATGTTTAGAAAATTTCTTTTGTTTAAGCTTATATATGTATATTATATATATATAGATTATATTATATTTTATTATATATATATATTAATTAATGTATACATTTATATTTATATCTATTTTATAATATATATTATTTAATCTATATTTATATATATTATATATTATATATAGTATAAATATATAAATATATTCTCTAGAAGATAAATCTATATCATATAATAATATATCTTATATTATATAATATATCTATATATAAATATTAATAAATTCTTAAGCCCAACCAACGGTTGTCGTTGGTATGGCTGAACCATAAACCAATAAGAAATAGAAAACATATTCAAAGCGTTCAGGTATGATAGGGTGGAAACACGAGGGTAATGGAACAAGGACATCAATTGAAGGTTGACGGGGTGAATATCAAAATTTTAATAAATGCTCAAAAGAGCGAAATATTGACTGGTTTTATCTTGGTCCTGGGTCTTAGTGATCGTTTTCTATTCATTGCACTTTAGCATATCATTCTTTTATTTATTTGTTTATTTATTTCTTCTTTTATTTGTTTTATTTAGTTTATTTATTTATTTACTCCTCTTACAAATATAGTTTCCTACCATACCACTGAAAAAAAAAGTCAACTCGAATACGTCAAGAAGCAAATCTCTGATCGTAGTAAATATACTCCGGCCTGATATCAATGACCTATTCCGTTGAATATCCTGACCCCACTATTAATTTCCCTCTTCTGTTTGCTCTCTCTGGTTTCTTATGTAACACAGTGGATTATTTATATTGGTGAATGGCGGATTGCCTTTATAGCCCTCAAGATTAAAGGTTTTAAATGACCACTGGAAGTGTTGTTTCCAGAGTTATTTTAAACATTACTATTTGAACGGTTCTTGATCATTCCATCATATACATACATACCATAAATAATATCATATTAATATATTATATATATATATTATATATATATATTATTATATATATAATATATTATATATTAATATATATCTATATTAATTAATATAGTTTATCTCGAACAGAAATTTAATTTGTCGGAATCTTGATTTCTCATTTAAGTGACTGGAGTTCGCTGGAGAAATGCCAACGGTGGGTATTACAGGATAAATAAAAGACCATTATAGTTAGATATATAATATAATATTATATATAGTTATATTATATATATAATAGATATATATTTAATATTTATATTATATAGATATACCTATAACGTCTATATATATAGTATATATATATATTATATATATTAATATAAGTATATAAAGTATATATATATAATATATCATCGAGTAGAAAACAAAAAAAAATGGGTTTGTTTTTCCTCCTATAATTTTTGTAATTCGTTTCTTACCTCGGAATTGATATATTTTTCAATAAACATGTACCGAAAATGGGAATTTTTAGTTGTATAATTAAGTTTCCGTCCCCTCATGGGATCGGGGGACCACCCGTCCCAGTTGACGGGAAACGAAATCAGGACGGCCGAAGTGGACGGTTCACTAGGGCTCGTCCTGATTTTCTGTTCCCGTCCCACTGGAACGGTGGTTTCGATCCCATGGGAGGGGACTAAATTATTAATCAACCAAAAAGTTTCCCCTTCAGGTAACATATATGTGTCAAAAAATTTATATCAATTTCCGATGTAGAGGCGCAACTCGATTATTAAAGGAACATTTGTTACGCTCCGAATGATCTATATGAATTCACGGTGATGTGACTAATTATTCAATATATATATAATAATATATATATATATAATATATAATATTCTATATATATATATATATATATATAATGTATATGTAATATATATTTATATTATATATATATATAATATACTAAATATCTATATATTGTTAAATATATATATATTGCTCAAAATTGTAAACATCCCGAAGCTTAAAATAAATAAATAAAATATTCATATAAATGCATAAAACAGTAGGCACTCTACGATTTACTCCCCACTACCTTCTAAGGAATTCTCTCCATGTTACTCACAGCTTTCTCTTCCACAAACACTGCCGCCAGCCATTTCTTCTTCACAGATGTCCTGAAGCGCCCAGGAATTAAGCCAGTTTGCCCAACCACGTTTGGTGAGCCATGGCAGAAGTTTGGGAAAATGCAAGCAACGGCAACGGAACCAGCTGGCCATCCTACCGGACAGGTTTCGGAAGTAACGGGTGTAAAGTTGATAAGGGCGGCACTGTTCCAGAAAATGAATTCGCCTCTTATATGGTTGGCCCCTCCCTTCCATAGAGAAACGGTCCATTTCACCATGAGTCAGAGAGCAATCTCCTTGAGACTGTTCTACGTGCTGATTTACATAACCTCCATGGTCATTTCCCCCTGTCAATGCCTACGAATTGAAGGATGGATAGCCCAGGCTATCAGGTAAAGTGTGAAGTTAATGGTTTAAGGCAGTTACTCATTCTTATATTTCCCTGATTCTCAGATGTTCCATTGCTACAAGTAACTTGTGGTCCTTAGCCTTTCCCCAAGCAAGCATCACTTCAGTCCATTGGTATCATGAAACCTACTCCCTTCCTTAAGCTCGGTGATGCTGTGAGTGTCCTCCCATAGTGCTTTTTGAGTCATTAAGTGTCCCGTAGTGATCAGTTTTACTATAGTGCCGGGACGTAACATTCATCTGGTGTAAGCCATCATCCTACGCCCTTGTGATTACTCAGTAATGTAACTCCAGCAAAAGGGATCGTGTTTAGTCATTTGAAGCATTTTCCGGATCCCCCTACCAGTGGTTTGTAGCAAAGTGTGTCTTTAATGCCCGTAAATACGATCTACTTGCAGATATCTGCCACGTGCCTCGTTGTTGAAAGCGGATTCTTATAACGTGACTCTGGAAGCTCATCATATCTCCGCTGTTCTTTAGTTTCCCAACAAGTCCACAACATTCTCAACCAAAGGAATATGGTCACTAGAGTGAAACTTCGATTCTTTTTGAACTTATGCTTTGTACTGTTTACCTTGATGTTTATATTGATAGAAGAATAGTTGATTTATATTTGCGAAGAAATTGATATTCAGCTTTAAACATGTTCTGTGCGTTTACTTGGTTACCCTTTTCCTAGTTATTAGTGTTAAACATGATTTTTCAATTCATTACCTTATTATCCAGGATTATATAATTCTATACTAGTCGTTGTTAACTAGCTATCCGTTTGTTCTTATACTTTTGTTTACATTTTTTACTATTCTTTAAACTGTCTCATTGTGTCGCGGTGACACGTGAATAAATGTGGCAGTGGTTCTTAACTGCTGGTTCATGAATCACTAGCGGTCCATAGTGACATTTCGGGGATACACAAGACGTTCACCGTATTTGGCAATATTATGGAGGTTGGTATGTCTATTATAAAATCACTGAAATGCAGTAAGAACAATTTGATCCAGATAAATAACTGACCATTCATTATATGGCATTATTCCT
This sequence comes from Macrobrachium nipponense, assembly GCF_015104395.2. NCBI lineage: Eukaryota > Metazoa > Arthropoda > Malacostraca > Decapoda > Palaemonidae > Macrobrachium > Macrobrachium nipponense. The sequence goes on from NC_061108.1 coordinate 90,081,985, forward strand.
ATTCAATATAATATAGTTACAAGCTTCATGTTGTAATTCTTGTGTACTAAATACGTATATTCAAATGAAAAAATTGTATTGTCTATGCATTATTTACCTTTATTAGAAATAAATGATCCACTATATTTTTTTTTTTTGTCTATGACTTGAAACGAGCTGGGAACCACGGCTCTAACGTATTGTCCGATTTATTTGTTTTGAAATTATTTGTTTTGAAATCATTTGCTGGCTCAAGGTAAAGCATTTGCTCAAGTCATTTCAAACTATTCGTACTTTTTTGTCCCATAATGTATTTATGGGAGTTTGAGCATTTTCTCAGCAATCTATCTCCCCTTCCACATATACTTCAGCCAAAGAGTCAGAACAAACTTTTATATCTTTGACCTTCAACCTCCCTCTTGTATTCATTTGCCCTCTACAAATTTTTTTTCTACTTCTATCAACTCTGATATTGATTTCGATTCTGAATGCGAATTAGTCGGTCCATTTGCTTTTATTTCCTTGAAAAACAAAGAGCAAGTAGTTCCCCGATAGGAATTTTCCAAACTTGCTCCAAATCAATTAAAATTTAAAGTGTTTCAAACAAGAGCGCTGCGGACTAATGAAAGAACATTTAGGTGCCAACATCAAATAATAGCAAAGTGATACTTTGAAGTTATATGTGTTTATGCTATTCAGGAGACAACACTTGCTTGCACCAGCTTCGTCTGCTGTTGAATTCTTGTTCTGCTGATTATTACAGCAATCAGATGAATGGTTCTAAAATAAAGGCACATAGTGTAATCCTTCCTCCCATCTCTCTCTCTCATCTCTCTCCTCTCTCTCTCTCTTCTCTCTCATCTCTCTCTCTCCGCTCTCTATATATGTATAATATAATATATATATATCTATATATATATCTATAATATATTATATAATATCTAATATATATAATATATGATTATAATAAATATATAATATATATATTATAGTAATATTAATATTATTATATTATTTATATATATTATATATTGTGTGTGGTGTGGTGTGTTGTTTGTGTGGTGTTTGTGTATGGGGTGTTGTGGTGGTGTTGTGTTTTATGTATTATTGCATGTATGTAAAATGATAACAAATTCTCTTATTATGAATGTAAATCACGACTATTCTTGCTATGGTAAATATTTTTTCCCTTAATTCTTTCAAACGTCAATTGATGCAAATTATTCCATTATAACTTTTGAAAAAATGTTATAAATGTTAAGCTTTTTCGTAACTTTTTATAAAACCATTTCCAACTTTGGCTGAGAAAAAAATAGGCCTCTGAACTTTAGACATTTAAGAGCGGTAGAAATTTATGACAGTATTTCCGAATGATTTATGACTTGCCATACAGTCTCTCTCTCTCTCTCTCTCTCTCTCTCTCTCTCTCTCTCTCTCTCTCTTCTTTTTTGTGTATTTCTGTTTATCCCTTTGTTCAATTTATAAACAGGCACTCACTCGGACGCACACACGTAGACGAGAGGGGGAGAAAAATAGTCCATGGACACTTTGTTAGGCCTCGGTGTTACCCTTGTCTGAGTGCATGAATGATAGCGGAAGGGTCTTGTCAAACAAGTGCCCTATGAATGACAATGACCGAGTTATAGTGGTTTTGTAGCTGGGGGATGAGGATTTTCAACTGAAAAAAACCAGAATGAGCATATGTGCTGAGGAAAAATTCCTTTCGGTTAATTCCAAAAAAATTTTGAAAATTTTTATTTTTAGTGCATTTTTGTTTCTGCCCAATTAATTTATTCTTTTTTTTTCTTTTTTTTTTATTCAGTTCTTTCTTCACTACATGTTTCTGACCTCGTTCAATCCTTAGTATACAATGGAGGGTGGTGCCACTTCCATGATAAAGTTCCGATGTTCATTATAAGACGTTTTTGTTATTACGAGAAAAGTATTAAAAAAAAAAAACATTTAAGAAGTTTTCGAAGTTATTGAGGAGGGCTGCCTAAAGGACCTCATGGTCTTGATTTTCTCATTTGATCCAGCATTTCTTTTGATTTATCAGGGTGTTTGTTCCTTTACCCATTGAAGAAAACTTCTTAGATTATTAGGTGTTCATAGTTGTTTTCTTTTGCGTGATGGTAAGCCCACATTCATCTTCAAGGTCATGTTATAGCACAACAAATGATGTTTATTGGACACAGACCGAACACAAGCAAGTTTATATAAACGGTAAAATGCAAGAAAACTTCAATATCAAAATATTACAATTATGCACAAACATCCAAAAAATAATATATTATCGAACAAACAAACTACGCTTTATATAAAAAGCCTTATTTGCTTTTCTCAGACGCCTAAATATGCCAAGATGATATAGTTCATATCAACATCCACCAGTTTTAACATCATTGTTTTTAAGACAATAAATACATGACTTCTCAATAATAATTCTTCAAGTGCAAACAGTTTTTTTAATTACTAAAAGGTTGAATCAAGGTGAATCAATAATCTCTTATATAATATAAAACTCGGTTTTTGCCTCGAATCTATACATCATCTGAGCGTATTTTTGTAACAATTGCTAAACTTTTTTTTTTCTTTTTTTTCTTTTTTGCCTAACATAAAAATATATCACGGTAGCCTGACTGTTTACCGAAAGACAACTGGTCGAAATATGTTTGGCCGATTGACAACTGGTCGAATTACAAACAGGTCGAATGACCATTTGATGGAAAGGACAATTAGTCGAAAAGGTTAATTTTTTTCAACTGGCTATAATAGGCATTTTCAACTGGCGTATAATGGCAATTTCTTTCGTAAGTTTATTCATGCCTCTAATTTAAGAAAAATTTATAAACCCTTAAAAGTTTTAAAAATAAACCAAATCCCCTCAGTAAAATGGAGTTCAAGACAGATAGAGGTGCACGAAATCTCCTCTAAGAAGGATTTGCATACATGGTCGATCAAACGTGTGGCAGCAAGGTTTATTGGAGATGTGAAAAAGGCAAGGAATGTAATGCGAGAATAAAGACGATTGATGATGTGATTGATGGTCAGCCTTCTAAGCAATCTCATCCACCCAACGATGATTAGTGTAATACGTCTTTGAAAGCAACTGATCAAAGAAAACAACGGGCTTATGAAACTGAATTAGTTACTGGTTGCATAAAAGCTAATGCCGTAAGTGCTTGACCTCTAAGCGTTGCAGGAGCACTGTCAAATAGTAGTTTTCTCTTTTACGCACAGTAACTATGACAAGGACTAAGCAAGAAAATAACGATTTAGATTTTTTTGACACGAGGAGAAAATTTTAAACATTAGGAAGATGACAAAGTGAGAATTTATGGCACTGATAGAAATTTAGGTCTCTTACATGATGATTCAGGGCCACTCTGGTAACAACGGTTTTTTTCGCAATTATCTTTTTTTATCTATTTGTATTTTGCATCAAAATTAACGCTTATTCAGAATACATATTAATCTCAAACACGTAAATTTTGAGTGTATTTCTGCACTACGTCGGTTTGAATAAATTTGGTACTTACTAATGTAAAACAAGTGACCTTTTTTTGAAAGACAGGGCCAACTTTACTCCAAGAAAAGGTTTCGGTTTCGTGCGCAACTCGTTACGTAACTTTATGGACACATCATTTCTTCCCCTTCTTTCTCGATGGATTGATTTTGGCTCATACGTTAACTAAGGCTAAACCCTCTGGCCAACAATGACATTAAAACAAATTTAAAAATACAAGCAAAGCAGTTAACCACTTTATGAAACCTCTGGAACCTTCTACACTGATAATTGTCAAATAATGAACAAAGCAAACAAAAAATTTTAATGTTAAATAAAATACCAAAAAACAAACTTCGATTATTAAGTTCTAACTCCCAAAATAAAGTTCCCAAAGAAAATTAAACAGTCTACTTTATAGGTCACAATCAGATTGGACAAGATGTAGGGAATAGTTTGGTAATACCAAAAAACATAGTAGACAAGCTTGGATTTGATAAACTGCTATATCCAATGTCAAGCAAAATTTTGTTTTATTTATTGGCTTCTTACCTATTTTTACTGAAAAAAAATAGGACCGGTACCGTTATATTGGCTTTGTAAACCGTCCCAACCAATAATTATCGTCCAGAATGGTGACTTCATGAGGGCTCCACCCACTTCGGCCCTCGTTATAATTCAGGATAACACTGAAGGCTACCATGGGCATTGTTTGTATTAGAAATTTAACTTCTGGCTATAAAACTAATTTCTCGAGTAGTTGTAAGAAGTGCTAAATGATCCTCAAGGATCCCAGCAGTTGGTCTAAACGTTTAATTCATGTATATTACTGCTATACTGTTGCAGGCACTACTGCTACAGTAGTATTACCAAAGACAATACACGAAAGATGGGAAGCTCAAGCACAGCCGCATCGGCCGCATACAATTTAGTTCCTGGCATGAAATGAAGATGGCGGTAGCATTTCACCTGCCTACATCGTCTGTTGTTTACTTTTTCACAAGCGGGCATTCAATTTCAATCATGATGTGGGCGTAGCCATCATCACCCGTGTGTGGTTTGCAATAGGACGAAAATGATTTTCCCCATCTGATTTTTCATGCTTTTCCTCAGAATAAAGAAAGGTAATAAAATCATTACATCTGTTACAAAGTACATGATGACTTTTAGAGAAAATGAAGAAATAAAATAGACCAAAGCAAAATTGAATGTCGGTGCAGTGTTATTCCGAAATAAATATTGGAAAATATTTATATACGGTGGACGGACCTCTAAGCGGAAAGAAAATATATTTACATGTGATTTTCGACTAGAAAAAAATATTTGCCATTTGAAACCCCAACAACCAACCTAACCTTCCTGGTAATGTACATCAGTAGCCTAATCATGTCAACAAGTAAACCTAACCATATCAGCGGTACCATAACCATGCCAACAGTTACCTAACCATGTCAACAGTAATTTGCAATGGAAATGAAGCTATCTTGCAAAACATATCAAAATCAACTAGAAAAAACTATATTTTCTTGTCATTCTTGTCAATTGTATTTCAAATAAATACCTTAAAGTTATATTTGCATATCTTGAAAATCTCTAGAAATATGAAATAAACATACCAATTCCTATCACTGTCATACAATTCGTGAATATTGGGTCTCCATGCCTTTTCCAGATGGCTTCTCACAGCAACTTTGATATACTGTATATATAGGTACTGTAGTTATGTTATATTCTCAGCAGCTTACCCATTGGGTTGTAGTTATAAAGTTTACCTTAATTTTTCATTAATAAGCAACTATTTAGCGAACCAAAGTTGTTCCATCAGGAAGGATGGTATCTTGTGGAGATTCATATGGGAGAGCATAAGTAGGTTAGTTAAGTTAAGTGACTTACTTTAATTTCAAGTTCACTAACCTTTTAATCTATGATTGAATTTTCCTATGTATGGATAAAAGCATTCAAAATAAAAGAAAATTACATGCAAACCAGCATATCTGCTCCCACAAGATCCATTCTTACCGTTTCATCTAAGTTTCTGCATTATATGCTCATAATTGTTTCAATTTTTTTAATGAAATCTTGTAATTGGTACCAACACCCCACATAGTATTCCAAAGTAAATTTACCATTTGGCAGCAAATGTACGCAGTAATACAGTAGTAATAAATTGGCAAAACAAGTTGTGAAACCTATGATATTTGCTTGTACTGTACATGATGCAAAAAGAAACATGGTTCAAGTCAATTAGAATAAGTTGTTTCAAATTTTTTTTAGGAATGTGCATGCTTCTTGCAGAAATGGCATTTTACTAGATAATACCAGGCAGAAAGTGTTGTTTAACATTACCTTCATAAAGGGTGCCAATTGAATATGCATTTTTGAGAACTCCCACAATTGGGCTATGAGATTTTAATAAATTGTTATAAATAGGTTTGTTTCCTATTTGATTTGTGATTTCAATTTTATTTGCTTTTTTATGGAAATTAAGTTAAACCTAGATTTTTGCTTATACAGTATTCTGTAAAATACAGCATTGCATTTGTTATAAAAGGGTACCTTACTTTTACTACTTTGTTGTTGTACTTTTTTAGTTTTATTAACAAATATTGCTTAACTTTTGCCTAATCAGCATGCAAGTTAAGTCTGCTTTTTCATTTTGATTTCATATTATTGGTTTTGATTCATCCCATGCTTTGTTTGCTATTTAAATTCTGATATATGCATGTTTTTGTTTGCATGACTTGTATGACTATTGCATGCAAATGAAGCATGTGCCATTTCTTTTACTTTGTTTCTGTTCTTTGCAAGAACATTTGTGTACAGTTGCTTAGGTATGTACAGTATACAATCATAAGCACAAGCCCAAAAAAAGGAAAATAATTACTGTATACTATATTGGTGAAATAATAAGATAAATAATGAGAATAAGTTTTGTTTCATTCTAACTGCCCTCTCAATTTAGATAAAGATAACTTAGCAATTAATGTTACATTAACTGAAGGATTTTATTTAATGATTCAGAAATGCCTAATATATAAGTCATAAGCTATGTATAGCCCTATAATCATGTTAACAAGCAATATTAATCGATTTAGTATCAATAATTTATAAAGAGAAGTTTATTGGAGCATAAGAAAAATTTTAACATTTAAAAAAGCCGCGCTACGCCACAGCCGAGTTTTAGTTTGAGGGCATAATCAATAGATGGCGCGCATCCTGACGGGTTGGATGACGTTTTTTTAATGGTATAAATAATAGTCAGTTCCACAAATCTTTTCGTTTTATTGTCTTTGGTATTACTCCGCTTAACCACTGATACCTCCACACATCTATGTATCGTTCCGCCATTCATAAAGTCTTTGGGTTTCAGAGCCAATGGAATTTCTGTCTGGTGGATGGGGTCGGGCAACATTTAGTCAAAAAGTGTGTTTACCTTGCTTACGTAATGAATGTTTTTCGACTCTTGGCTCGTATCAGTTGGCCATGGCGTCGGCTAGATCATTTTTACTCTATAAAAGTTAAAACTATCGGGTTTAGGTTATTGATAATGCTGACAAAATTTGTGTGTGGTTGTAAAATATACATATGTCAACTTTCAGCTACATCCGATGCTTTGACAAGGAGCAAAGTCCAAAAAACCGTGTTACAGAGACCCTGAATCTCATAGTAGCTCAGAAATGCACTTGGTTTTGTGACGGCAGCATATTTGACTGTGCACCGATTGGAACTCAGTTGTATTCTATTCATACATTGGTAGACGATGATAAAACATTACCGTTTATAGACTGCTTGACAAACCAGAAGAATGAAGAGACATGTGATATAATATTCAGCTTTTTGAAACAAGCTTAAACTGGCAGCTATAAAGAGCATTAAGAAAACTTTCTCAGAAGTTATTATCTATGGTTTTTTCTTTCATTTTGGCCAGTGTCTTTGACTGAAAATTCAGTCATATGGTCTCCAAACATAGTACTGAGATGTTAACAACTCTTTCCTAGTCACCCCCTCCAGATGCGTGTTCTTTGTTCAATGATTTCGTTGAGTCGCTATATGCGGAGGCTGATGAAGCGCTAGGTGAATTCTCAGCTTACTTCGAAAGTAGGTACGTGGCTAGGGATGACACAGAGAGGCAGACGAAGAAGACCAATTTTAAACATAGATATGTGGTCAGTTTACAGTCGAGTATAAGACAATTTACCAAGAACAAACAACTCTTAAAAGGATGGCATAATGCTTTTAATAAACGCGTTTCGGGGAAACATCCGGCGATTCCAAAACTACTTTGAAACATTCGAAGGGAACAAGAGAGTAATGAAAATTTAATCAAGCATGCAGCAACGGGAATGAATATTTCTATAAAAAAAAAAAAAAAAAAAAAAAAAAAAAAAAAAAAAAAAAAAAAAACAATACTTATGTTCGAGTAAGTGAGCGTTTGAAAGTACTTGTGCGCAATTACAACAGAGACGAAGGCTTAAATTTCGTAAAAGCAGATCCACATAATTCATAAAATTAGGTAAATTGTTTTTTTTATTTACACTTAAATTAAAATGTTCATGTTTAAATTATCTTCCTGTGTTCAATTTACTTAAAAACGGCTTTGTTCTTTATATTTTAAAAAGTGAGAGTAATTAATAAAACTATTTAATTTTGTTTTAAAAAAATTGTTTGTATTATCGAAATGAAAGAAATTAAAAAAATAAAACTACCTTTTCATTTGTTTTTATCATAACCATATTGGGTTTTCGAGGAATTGTCGTAATACTACTTGTCAGTTCGACCAGTTGATTATTAGACTAATTGTTTTCGAAGAACTGGCTTTCGACCAGTTGTCTTTCGGCAAGCGGTCTGCATACCATATAACACAGCTGCACGGAATCTTATGAACTCTAGATTTTTCGTAAGGCTTTCTTTTTAGTTGTTGGACTATGATACTGGTGAGT
>NC_061108.1:90092908-90115408 GCF_015104395.2 Macrobrachium nipponense
GTGATATATATATATATATATATATATATATATATATATATACTATATATATATATATATATATATATATATATATGCAATATACATATATAAAATCATATATATTATATATATACTATATATATATATATATAATATATATATGTATATGTATGTATTGTTGTAGGAAGCCCACTAAAATTCGGAAAAAAATGAAAGTTTTTATTTAAGCTTTTCGGAGAGTACATTCTCTCCCTCTTTCAGAAAGAGAAATAAAAGTTACATAAACTGAAAACAACGGTCAAGTAAAAGAAATAACCATACAAGCATATGGTTGTATCAGAATAACTGCCCTACAGTGGTTTGCCAATCTTGTTTAACAACTTAGCTACACTAACTACATGCTTTGTCATAATTGCATCATAGAAAACGGTCCAGTTTAAATTACTTTTATATATATTCATAGCGTCAACATTTTGGATTAAAATAGATTCTAAAAGTTTTCTTTTTTCAGTTTTATTAACAACCTTTATGTCTTTTTTTATTTTGTCTAGGTTAACCATATGATTTTTTCTTTGTCTATGTTGAAACAGGGCGTTGTTTTCATCACCTTTCCTTAATGAGTCACGATGTTGTCTTTTCTTCTGTCAAAATCAATCGTTTTCACCCACATAAGTTTTATTACACTCTTGACAGGGAATTTCGTAAATGCAATCCTTGTGTTTTGTCTACATTTTTACATTATTTGTTAGTTACTTTTTAACAGTGGTTTGTATTCTTATATACTGGGACAATGTTGCAAAATTTCAAATATTCGTTTAAAAGTCCAGGGTTTGCTTTGGTTTGTGGTAAGACTAAAACACTATTATTATTACCTAGGAAGCTCCTTTTCTCCCTTGCTACATAATATATTCTACGTGCCTTAAAATGCGCCCTTTGAATAAATTTGTATTGTAACCAAGTACAGAGAAAACATTTTTGATATGATTGATTTCAGTATCTAAAAATTCAACAGCAAGGGAGAAAAGGAGCTTCCTAGGGAAATTTATGAAAAACTACGTAGGACTACAGATGCCCTGAAAAGGAAACTTGACAGAAAACTAAAAAATCTTATTGATAGCAGTGATTGGACTAATTGTGCACGTCAAGATTGTGTTGTTAACATATCTAGTAAACAAATAAGTGAAAATGTTGTGAGTGCGCTTGGATATGGTTTATCTTTCTTTGTAACAAGTAGACCTTCTGCTTTAATGATAGCGTCATCTCTAAGTAAATTTGAAAAATATTGTGATCTTCCTCAAAATCATGTTGACATGATTAAAGGTATTGTTTACGGAGCTGCCAACGTTAAGCATGGAAGTAACTTCCCTGCTCGCTATAAGAAAAGTTCGACCGATCTTAAAAAGGACAATACTATCCACATTACAAAAGCTGATAAGTCAAATAGTACAGTAATTTTAGATAAAGCTGAATACATATCACGTATGCAAGCCCTACTGGATGATGATGTGACTTATAAAAAACGAACAAAAAATCCCCTTGATCAAGTCATAAAAAACTTCAATAGCATAGTGAGAAATATCCTTAAAGAAAAAACAGAAATACTAGGCAAATTGTCAGTCAATCTCCTTCGCTACCTTACTTGTACGGATTAGTCAAAACGCACAAGAAAATTAACCCTATGCGGCCTATTATCAGTACTGTTGGTTCAATTTCATATAAACTTTCGAAATATATCACTAAGATCTTGTCCCCGTTACTTGGAACCATCTCTGATTCTCATATATATAATTCTCTAGATTTAGTTGATAAATTAAACAAAATTGCTCTTTGCCCTGCTGATAGATTCGTTAGTTTTGATGTATGTTCTCTTTTTACTAAAGTCCCTATAGACTCTATTTTAGAATATCTTAGTAATGAACTAACTCAGCATGAATTACCTCTACCTATAAGTCACATTATTTCACTCACAAGTTTGTGCATTTGTGATTGTAAGTTTATATTCAATGGTGAATTTTGTCAACAAATATTTGGGATGGCAATGGGAAATCCTTTATCACCACTGCTCTCAAACCTGTACATGGAATTCTTTGAAAAACGCTACTTACCTAATATCATTTATATTCCTTTAAAGTGGTATCGTTATGTTGATGATATCTTAGCTGTTCTTCCTGTCGGTATTGATGTAAATGATTTACTCTCTAAATTAAATAACCAGGTACCATCGATTAAGTTTACTCTATAATTAGAAAAAGACAATTGCCTCCCTTTCTTAGATGTTATGATACATCGAGAACCATTTCAATGTAATTCAGTATTTATATGGAAACCGACCAACAACTTAACTTATGTTCAATTTTTCTCAGGCCACCATCTTAACATAAAAATATCAATTTTTTCCTCTATGTTTTTACGAGCATTGTGCATTGTCAGTCCACAATATTTGGATCAAGAAATTGAATACATAAGAAAAATAGGGAAAGATTTATGCTATCCTTCACATATATTAGATATTTGTTATAATAAAGCCCACAAAAAGTTTTATAGTGTAAGTAACACGCAGAAAGAAAATTCTAAGAACATTCTCAGTTTGCCTTATTTTAACAGATTTGAAACCATTAAATCATTGTTAAAAGCTTTTAAGGTCAACCTTGTTTTTTCCTATAATAACACACTAAAAGGAATGTTAATAAAAAATGGTCCCAGAGAAAGCAACAACATGATATATAAAATTCCATGTATGGATTGTCCCAATTTCATCTCGGACAGTCCAGCACAGGCCTAGAAGTAAGGCTAAGCCAGCATAAATATTCTGTAAAAACTGGGTAAACATTCTATTATCCAATATTTATTTCATTTAAGTGAAAACAACCACCGAAATAAATTGGGTTGGTAGTTCAGTAATTGCAAGGTCAAGAGGTGTCTAATCACGAAATCTTTTAGAATCTCTTGCTTTAATACACTTACTTTTCATTGTAATTTCAATGTTAGTCGTGGCCTTTTTTTTATTTAGACCTTTGTAATTTGTAACATGTTTAAGAATGACCTCAAAGATATATTACTGACTTAAATAAAAATCAGTGGCCTTAGAGTTATCTTTGTTGAAATGTATATCTGACATGTATTGTGAATATGGTTTTGTTTACCAAGTTCTGAATAGCTGTCACCTATAATCCTTTAATTGTCTTGTCTTTGTATCTGAGATGATTGTCTTAAACCTTTAATTGCACCCATTGTTTATGCTTGTTTGGGAAGGTTTCTTATCTTCCAGGTGTGTCGGATTCTAGGTACTAATCTCTTTATAATCCCTATCTGTCAGTTATACGAATCTTCTTGTATTGTCTTTTGCCGCATTTATGTCAGTTTCTGCTCAGTAAAGGACGTTTAGCGTCGAAAAGGTCTCGCAGATCCTACTTCGTTTATTTTTCCTTCGTGGCATATATCTTTATTTATGGATTTATCACGTTCCTAACTTTCGTGATTCAGTTAAAGGTATATATTATATATATATATATATATATATATATATATATATATATATATATATATATATATATATATATGTGTGTGTGTGTGTGTGTGTGTGTGTGTGTGTGTGTGTATAATATATACATTTTGGCCTACGTTCATGTTCTTTTAAAGGTTTTATTCTATAAAACTGTATTCAGTTACATATCTTTCAGATATATTAGAATGCTAGCTTTTAACCACCTGTCCTGCCTGACAATTTCGGTATTATGAATTAAAAGTGAACTCATTTCCTGTTCACATATTTTGATATCTTTCACTGTTCTTCTGTCTATTCCCGTAAAAGAATAAAAAAAAAATAAACTGAACTTGAAAAGTAAAGGACGTGTTTGTTTGAAAAATGATATGTTGTTATAATAGGTAATTCATATTCGTCTATTTGCACAGAACAACAATTGTTTGATACTCATTCCATATTCTTTGCTTAATTCCTTAATTATATCTTTATTTTAACTAATTATGAATCCTTTAGTCTTATGAAGATAACTTTTATCGTTTTTACAATAATATATGAGTCAAAACATTAATCTTTTCTTATAGAACATAAGAAAAATATAATGATAACAATTTTCATAAACACTAAGAAACGCGAAAACTGTTGAGTTTCATTTTAACTTTGGAAAGACTTAACACACAAAAGTTTCAGTTCTCACTTTTTAGGTTAGTTTATTATGAACTTCGGCAGCAAATATTGAGCGTCTAGAATTTCTTTACATAAGGATTCTAGACAGTTTCTCTCTCTCTCTCTCTCTCTCTCTCTCTCTCTCTCTTTCGTTATCAGCGTTCAATAAAAAGACGGATTTTATCTGTTTATATGTATGACTGACAATGTAGAAAGGAATGATGTGTGGATGAAAGATGAACGGTAATTAAAGTAATGGAAATAAATATAGAAAAATGAAAACGGGTAATCAAAGACTCTACAGATTATTCTATTCAGTTCAACTAATTTTAGATTCCAAAAGTATATATTATAGGATCGTGAGAAATTCATGAAGAAAATGAAAGTAACTATTCAAATGAAATGGCCAGCGCTTTACATTATGGCCATTGTACTTTGAGGTGCTTGTCATCGGCAATTTAATTTTTAATTTTCCTGGTGGATACCGATTTTCCAAATTAGAAAGCAAATGCATCAGTCACTTTCATTTGTTCTCAGAATTTTTCTAAATGGTGTGTTATAAAGGTGACTTTTCACAGCAGCATTTTCGAAAGTGATCAAAGCCGCGTGTGAGTATAATGGTATGAGATGATAAGTGTCATTAACTGACGAGAAAAACAGTAAAATTTGTAAATTGAAAGTTACTTTAATATATATATATATATATATATATATATATATATATATATATATATATATATATATATATATATATATATATATATATATATATATATATGGGTGTACGCTGTCTCTGAGTAAAACGAAGTATATCAACTATTTAATTTTTTTTTAAATCGTTGTAAGATAACAAAGCTGATATGAGCAATCCGAAACAATTTTTCAGAACTGCTCATCATTTGGAAGTTTACCCTAACAGAAAGATGTGAATTATATAGCCTTAATTGACTCCAAATGACGGCAGACGTGACTAAGTATGAGGTACTTAAATCAGTGTATTTACTTCTCTTCTCACTCTTTTATATATATATATATATATATATATATATATATATATATATATATATATATATATATATATATATATATATGGTGTATGGTGTCTCTGAGTAATACGAGTATATCAACTATTTTAATTTTTTTTTTAAATCGTTGTAAGATAACTAAGCTGATATGAGCAATCCGAAACAATTTTTTCAGAACTGCTCATCATTTGAAATTTACCCTAACAGAAAGATGTGAATGATGCAGACGTGACTAAGTATGAGGTACTTAAGTCAGTGTATTTACTCTCTTCTCACTCTTTCTTGCATCACCACATCGGCGAGGCACAACATTCGATTAAATCAGGTACATATCTCCCTTGTTCGGTCAAAAAAAGACGTATAATTCGCAGTTTATTCAATAAGGTGTTCAAATGCTGGTTTTCCATTTCTCAGTGAAATGTCTTGAAACTGTAAAGTTCGAAAAAGAGGAAGAGGGCGAAAGGGAAGGTAAATGCGTTTGACGTATGAGAATGAATATGACTGTAAAACCATATATATCTGATGAGGCCGAATCAATAGGAAAATAAAATTGTTAGCGTTAAGAATCGTTTTCATCGGTATTTTACATAGATCAAAGAAAAAATTATCTTAACATACAATACAAAACTTAATCAGAAATCCTATTGACAAATTCATTTCCTGGAAAAGTCCCTTAAAGAGAACAAATGCATCTATAATACGGAACTATTATAACTGAATACAACACAAATGAATTCGAGGAAACTATTCCTATCAGCAGTAAGTTTAATAGTCCTCCTGGCTGAGTACGCAGTAGACGTGTTGACCTTGGGAGACATAATTGCCTCGAGAGATGATCAATGAATTTGCCTTCGTGGAAGTTGCTAACCTGCAAGTCCTCGAAAGTCCTCCCGAGTAATTATCTAACCATGGGTAAATGGACTGGAAAATGGATATAAAGACGGCATAAATCTTCGCCTCCGACGAAGTGTGTTCAATTGATTTAAAGGCTATATACTTTTTTACTCTAAAGTTGATGGTGATATTGCCTTTTTTTCTTGTTTGCTTTTGTTTTTCTTTCTTTTTTTACTAGGGGATAAGTATAATGAATAAAGGAAAAATGTGAAAGAGCTTCAAGCTGTCTACGAATCCGAAAATAACTGCAGGATCGGTCAAATATTTTCATCAGATTATTCTTTATGGATTTTATTTCAAATTCAAGGGAGACATGTCACGTTACGATAGAAATCAAGGAATGGTAGCTTATTCATTACGTTTTCTTTCATCATCATACATGAACCTGACATTTAGATTCATTATTTTGAAATTCTTGTGCAATGTTCACCGTTGTCATAATGAAGTGGAAAAGTTCATGACTGCACTGATCTATCACTACAAAGAGTGACTGGCATCTAAATCGCCTCGATTACTGTACAAGACATCTCGAATTTCAATATCAATGAATGCAAAGTACATCATATACTGCATTAGTATCTTCACTTGCATTTAATTTTATAAATGAGAGTAAAAAGCACAATCAGTGTTTTGACTATCATTGAAAATATTCTTTAGATTATTCTGTATTGAACGTTTACCGATTATACTATCTTATTGAAGACCGAATGAGGTACTAAATGATTAGTATGATTATTCTAGAAGTAAAATCAATGTAAATAAGAACATGGGAGTTAACTCAACAATCTGTATTTTATACACCCATAAATTGGCCGTTCCAACTCATGAAATGTCTGAAAACCTTTTTTATTATTTTTTTCTTTTCAATTCTACGCAAGAAATACCGTTACTACTTCATAACTGCCTCTTATCTACCAAAGCGAAATAAGACGTCAAAAGACTCATTGAAACTATATGCTACTTATTAACACAAAGGTTAATAACCGAGGCCAAGATAGCAGCAGACCTAATGATTTTAAGAGATGTTTTTGTCACAACAGTTCATCAATGAAAGTACCATTCTACAGGTTGCTAACCTGCTAGTCCTTCAGAGTTCTTGGAACTCTTGAAGGTAATTATCTTTCGTAAGGATGCTAATTAGAAACGGTATAAGTACGCAGTTACTCTCCAGTGTTGGTGAAAAGTACAAACAGTGATGACATGGCATGTGTTTGTGTCCCTTTGTTTTGTTTTTTTTAATTCCATCTAATAATTACTAGGAAATTCATGTCAGTGGGACTGGTAGATCTATTTCACAAAAATCCTTTGAGAGCAATCAAAAGGAAAGTAATGATGGATGTGAAAAGGAGAAGGACAAGTAGAGAATCTTACAGAATATGCAGATGATAAGAAGCAGAATTCACACTGGACCTGCTTTGAATATCGTTCAAAATATTCAGTATATTACTCTGTACGAAACTTAAACGATTAAACTATCTTAATGAATATCTAACTCGGTACTAAATATTTTATATGATTTTTTCTAGAAAGTAAATCTATAGTAAATCACAATATGGGCGTTAAGCCTATCGACTCACCATTCTGTAATCCCTACACACAAATTGATAATTTCACCTCAAGTCACGTCTGATGCATAGAATTTTGAAAATATCACTTTATTTTCTTGCTAAAGTCTAAGCAAGAAATACCTTTACTTTAAAATTGCTTCTGATCTATAATAATGAAATAAAAGATCAATCGATTATGGATGTTATCTTAATAACAATTTATTTGCCGAGATAAAAATCGCAGTAGACTTTGAATTTCAGAAACATTATTCCTTCAAAAGTTGATCAATGAAGATGTCATTCTACAGGTTGCTAACCTGCAGGTCCCTCAAAGAGTTTGGAACTCACTGAAGGTAATTATCCTTCGTAAGGACGCTAATTAGAAACGGAATAAGTGCTCAGTAACTCACAGTGTCGATGTCTTGAAGTCCTAAAAACTGGTGACGTCGCATGTGTGTTCCTTCGGTAATCAATTCCATGTGATAATTGCTGGGATATTTATGTCAATAAGCTCCGTATATCGATTTCATAAAAATCTTATGAGAATTAACACCGATAAATGTGAAAATGAGGTAGGTACTTATAATGATATGATAGAATATACAGGTGTATCAGAAGCAGAAGTCGTTAACAGATTCTATGAAAAAAAGTAAGGGATCTATTGCAATTCAATCAATCATTATCTTGCACCAAGTTAGAAACATGTAGCTCGATCCGTTAAAACGTTCCCATGAAATAGGTAGGTAAGTTAATCGGATTTCCATTGTCCCTAACGAGACAGATTTATTTTGCTTTGGTCAGTTGTTCCTGAAACACGGAGGGGCTTGTTTCAATTAATGCTACGCTTAATTCGTGATCTGTCCCAAAGATATCTTATGCCTATTTTATTTCTTATTTATGATCAATTAAGTTTTGACACCAAGGGATAAGAATTACATTACTTTATAACAATTACTGCAGTATTTCATTCCCTCCAGGTTTATCTTGTTTCTCGTTTAAAACTTTCCAATCCTATAAGATATTTTGGGAATATCTTTAATAAAACAATAATTGCTAGTACAACAAACTCAATCTTGATTTACCATCATCAAACAAGCCAAGAGTAAGAATTGCATAGGGGAACTAGAAATCCTTAATTGTCCAATATATTCTGAATCAAGATTTCCAGCGAACCCGTTTACCAGATTCAGCCCAACACATGGCTAATGTTTCACTAAATCATATGGGCTCTTGACAACCTCCATCACAGATTCATGAAGCTGAGGAACTGCGTGTGTTAGTCAACGAGTATTATGAAGCAGAGGAACGGCACAATTAAAGGATGAAGAAAATTATACCTCTTGCATATGCTTCTAATAAAATTCTTGTGGCAGTAGTGATTTAGAGGCAATGAGGAGGATGTATACTATAGAAAATGAATTGTAGAGAGCGAATATAATTCTGTATGATGGAATAGAGATGTGTATTAGCTTACGCTGATGAGAGAATGAGAGAGGAGTATGTGTAGGGTCTCCGTGGATTAGTATCTTTTTGGACAGTATTGAAGAATGCCTGAATTTCGTCTTAATACCGGATTGATTGGAGATAATGAGGACTGCAAAAACTGATGCAAGTTTAAACTGCTTTCTAGAATTGAATTGAATTTATAAAATTTGTGGCCAAAGGCCATTCAGCGCATATGTATCGACTGGATATATTTACTAATACAAGATACACTTATATAATCACAGCAAATTATTAAAATCAAATTCAAATTGAAATACTCAATTAAATATCATAAAACAAATGGATTTCCTTAAGAAATTTAAAAATCTCCTCTGTGGGAGCACCCTCTCCTAAAATATCTGACAAAGGTTTGTTGGTGAAACCAAACCGACGTCTATGATTAAAATAAAGAGGACAGTCAACAAATATATGCCTCACTGTAATGCCAACATTACAATTGGAGCATTGAGGAACCTGCCTCTCTGCTCCACTAGTTAAAAGATACCTGTGTGTTAAAAATGTATGCCCTATACGCAGGCGTGTTAAAACTATACTAGATCTTCTATCCATCCCAACAGAAGGGATGAACAGAAAGTCTGATCGATTTAAGCTTTAAATTACTATTTAAGTTGGACCAGTGATTCTGCCACTTAGTCCTACAAAATTATTTAATAAAAAGTTTTAAATCTTCATAGGGAACTCTCACAGAGTGGGAAGCTCAGGAGGAAGCTGCCTGCTTAGCGGCTGTATCAGCCAGCTCGTTACCACGAATTCCCACATGCGAGGGAGCCCAACAAAGCTTCACACTGATGTGTTTTCGAGAATGCAGGAGGACCAGCCAATCCTGCACCTCTTGAACGAGTTGATTAGATGGCATCAACCTCTGGAGTGCAGCTTTAGAACTCTGGGAATCACAATAAATAATATACGAGTCCCCAGTGCTACCTGTACTAAAACTAAATTTCAAAACGCTAAAAATAGCATAAATCTCAGGATTAAAAATTGAGAACTTAATAGGGAGGCTTTTTTTAATTGTTCTCTCACCGACGATGACAGAACATCCAACTCCATTTGCTGATTTTGACCGATCTATATATACAGCAATCGAGTTACTATGCTCAGAAACATGGGCCAAGAAGCTACTTTTAAGCTGAACACTTGAGCTGATCTTTTTGTTGTCTCTAATTTGGCAAATATCTAAAGGAGGCCTACACCAAGGAGGGAATTTAGAAAATGTAGTTTCCATAACCAGTGGAGGAATAAGGCCTACCTCTCTCGCACTGATGTTTAATCTAACTTCAAGGGGCTTAGGCAATGTAGGTTTAGTTGGTGCTCTGTCAACAGGATGTTTTATATACTTAAAATTTGGATTAGACTGAGAGGTTAGTGCTCGTGACAAATATCGGAGACCCTGTTCCTCCCTCCGAATGAAAAGAGGAGGAAAACCAAAGTCATCATAAAGGCTCTCAACAGGAGACGTTTTAAAAGCACCTGTACAAATACGCAATGCCATATTGTGTACTACATCCAGCTTGCCTAACAAGGTCTTACATGCCAAGCCATAAATCTCAGATCCATAATCAATCTTACTCAAGCATAGGGCCTGATAAATTCTTAATAAAGTAGTACAGTCAGCTCCAAAATTCAGGTTACTAACAACTTGAAGAAAATTGCACCGTTGTTTAACATTTACTGCAGTCTCATTTATATGTTCAGCAAAAGTCAATTTTTTGTCAAAAATAATTCCTAAATATTTGACTTCATCTTCATACAACAAGATAGAACCTTCTAAAAATAAGGTTGGAATCTCTTCCCTCTTCGTGTTCTATAAAAACTTATCGCTTTAGTTTTCTCAGCAGAAAATTTGAAACCTTTACTATTAGCCCAGGTAGTAGTAGCATTAATTGCAATCTGAATTTTAGTACAAGCTTCAACTGCAGTAGCTCTACTACACATAACAACAATATCATCCGCGAATGCTTGACCAGTTACTCCAACAGGGAGATGTTGAAAGTAAACCATTAATGGTAATATTAAAAAAGGGTTGGACTAAGCACACTCCCTTGTGGAATGCCTTCTTCCTGAAGATACTCTGATGAGAAGGTAGACCTAATTCTAACTTTAAGGTACCGGTCAGACAGGAAGTCTTTGGCAAAATTAAACATATTGCCACCAATACGCCATTCAACCAGCTGCATTAAAATACCTGCCCTCCAGGTAGTATCAAATGCTTTTTCCAGATCAAAGAACACAGCAATGGTTTGATTTTGGACTGCAAAAGCATTTTGAATCTCACGTGTGAGACATAATAAGGGATCCAAGTACTTCGATTCTTGCGGAAACCAAATTGCCTCTTCGACAACAGGCTCTTTGTTTCTAATAACCATATCAGACGAAAATTCACCATTCGTTCGTAAATCTTGAAGACACAGCTGGTAAGAGCAATAGGCCTATAACTTTTTGGAAGACTAGGGTCCTTTCCGGGTTTCAAAAAAGGAATTATAACAGAGTTTTTCCACAACTTGTATGAAGTCTCTGAGCACCAGAATTCATTTAAAACATAGACAAAGAATTTTTTTGACTTCAGAGGTAAATGAGAAATCATTGCATAAATAATATAATCTTCTCCCGGTGATGTTGGAGAGGACAAAGAAAAGGCATATTCGAATTCGACAATACTAAATGGAAGGTTAAATGCCTCAGAGTTAGAACAAACAGGCGGATTAACTATAGTCATGTTTCTAATAGGGCGAAATTCAGGGGAGTAGTGACTGGGGCATGAAATGCTTGAAAAGTGCCGAGCAAAGGCCTCTGCCACCTCTCTTGCATCCGATATAAATGCCAAGTTGATTTTCAAAATCGGTAAAGGAGAAGGGGAAAATTTCCCTAGTAATTTACGGATTCTATCCCAAACCAGAGAAAGTGGAGAGTTATACTTTAATTCTGATATGTACCTAACGAAGGATTCCCTCCTTGCTTCTTTAAAGACTTGTTTTTGTTTGGCGAGGTTTTTCCTGTATATTATTCTATTAACCAAGACAGGACGCCTTCAATATCGCTTGTAACTAGCTCTTGCAATTTTCCTACTCAAGGCACATTTACTATTCCACCAAGGTACCAGTGGACGACGGGGTTTCCCTGATGTTTTAGGAATTGACATCATTGCCCCTCCAATCATTATACTAGCGAGATATTCGTAGGCAGCTGAGGGGCAAGGAAATTCATTGGCCTTACGATTGACTTTGGTAGATTTTTCATACAGCTGCCAATCTGCCTCCTTTATCTTCCAGATGGGGAGAGTGTATTTTGTACATACTTAAGATGGATGGGATAGCGGTCGCTCCCATAGAGATTTTCATCCACTGACCACATATAGTCTTAATTCGTAATGACGACGAACATATTGTAAGATCAATTGCTGAACTGGAGTTATGGGCTACATCAAACCTTGTAGGAGAACCATCGTTCATTAAAGCTACATCATTACAATCTAACAATCTTTCAATTATAAGACCACGGTGATCACACCTACTTTCCCCCCACAAAGTATGTTTTGCATTGAAATCCCCCATCAGAATGAAAGGCTGAGGTAGTTGGTCTAAAAGTGATTGCAAATCTTCAACCTCTAATTGTCTTGGATTGCCAGCTCTGTCCACCAATCGAGTTTCTAGGCCAGGTTCTAGATAAAGAGAGCACAGAGTGACCCATTTGTTGATGAAAATCTGTGTTGCACAAGCTTGCAGTATGGAGTCTAATTTGATAACTTTTTGTGGTAATGACTTGGCCGCAATAATACATGTACCACCATGAGCACGTTCACCTACAGGTGGTGGAGATCTGTGAAAAATAAAGTTCTGTCCACAGTTAGGAGAAACATTACCAAGTTTAGTCTCTTGCAAACAAAGGGCAGCTAAATTATGCTCCTTGAAAAGGACCCAGACCTGTTCTCTGTTTGAATGGAAACCTCGTATGTTCCACTGACACAGAGCCATTATTTACTATTAGGTTTTTTTTTTTTTTTTTTTTTACTTTTTGGACTTGGATTGGGCTGGTCTGGAAAGACTTGGTCTTGGTCTTTGTTTCATAGAGGAACTTGGCAGATCCTCAAGAGACCTTCTATATCCTCTCTTGGGAACCCTACTATGGTGTGGGGATATAGGTGGAGATGATGAAGGAGTACAGGGTCTCTTATTTCTAAGAGACACCGTCTCTGCAGCGTGCACCTGAGCCTTATGGGGTGCACTGAACAAGGTGTAATTCTGGGATATACCCAGATCAGGCAGTGAAGCTGCCTGTGAGGCTTCTACATCAGAAGCCTGAGAGACCTCCCAGAAGCCCAGAGGAGGCCCATCGGGAGGGGACGAAGGAGCCTTCTTGGATGAAGGTGGAGATGCTGAATGTACTTCGAGCTCAGAAGGGGATAGCTGAAGCTTTGGCTTTGAAGTTGCCTGGCCTATACATAGATGTTCAGCATGAGCTTTCTCTATGGCTGCCACTTCTTTTTCAAATGACTCACATTCCTTATGCCTTGCTTTATGATTTCCCTTACAATTTATACATAATATTGGATTAGAACATTCACCTTCATGCTTTTGTAAAGAGCAGGCAGCACATAACTAGTTTCTAGTACACACCTTTGATGAGTGGCCATATCCATAATATATGAAGCATTGGAGTGGTCTATGCTTAAAAGGTCTAACATGAAATCTCTCCTTGTCAACATATACATAATCAGGAACTTGATCATTATTAAAAGTGAAAATAATCATTTTTGACCACGGAACCTTGAAAATCTTCCACACTTTATCATCACACATTTCCAGCAATTCCTCGTCAGACAGTTCATATAGGTCTTGACTGAAAACCACTCCCTTAACATAACTAAAACTATAGTGTGGTTTGACCTCTTTTATCATATTAGTATTTTTCAGCTTAGAGATCATGTGACCTTGTCTATAAGACTTTGCATGAACCAAAAAACTGTTCTTTTCGAATCTAGTAATATCTGAGTTGGTCATTGTTCCTACCAATGTTCTCAAATGTTTAAAGATTACAAAGGTCTGATTTTGTTGAAACAATCAGCCACCTGGCAGGTAGAGGTGTCCTCACCTAACGTTTCCCATCTGTAGTTTCCTGACTGACCCTAGCTGGATAAAAGGAATCTACTTCAATATTCTGGGGTATTTTATGAATTAATACACACTTTAAGTTTTCCTTAGATGAACACTTGAAAGCATTCATGGCATTCTTATGAGTAGTAAACTCAATCCAAACCCTCCAAAATGCAAAATCTTCAGTTTCACAATACTTAATGACTTTAATTTCACCATAACCCTTCCATTCCCAAATACCCTAAACCAAACATTTCCATAAATGCAAAACAATTTAAATCTGAGGAGAGAGAATCAACATAAAGGATTCTCTCACCACTGCTAGAACTTTCCATAGCCATATTCAAGGTCTTATCATGGGTCGTCTTCTGTACAATTGAATTTTCTATAGGATTGTCCTTGTCCGTGCCAGAGGTCGAAGAGGAGGGTAGTGTCAGGAGGTCGCATTGTCCGAGGTAGTTTATCATAGGGTCGTTATTCATTAATCCTTCAACAGAAATTTGAAAAACCTACTGCAAATCAGGCAGAAAACCAGGCCCCCCGCACCAACCCCTCTCTCACCAAAGACACTCAGCAGAGACTGACTCCCGTATGTCCACTCCCTACCCAACCCCGAAGGGATAGCTCTATCATAACATGAGTGGCTCAAGTGTAAGCAAAACCCACTTGATAGGACTGAGGGCATAACTAGTATGCAATCATCCCCATTCATGTTACAATAGAGGGCAAATCGGATAGAATGCCGAGAGTCCTATCGTAGAGACTATACCTCCCCGGATTCCGCAGGCAAATCCCCCATAGGTAGTTCAGCCCCGATAGATATTGGTATGAAATCATATCAACATCCTCAGGGTCCAAACATACTCGAGAGGCGGACCAAACCTCTACAGTCTCTGCCATTTGGATCAAGAAAGAGCCAATGCGCAGAAGCCCAGCCCCTGCCCAACATGTAAGAAGGTTTTAGTGAAGAGGGGGGGACAGCTAGGTTGAGCAACTGAGTTAAAAGATAGTAGAAGAGTGGAAACAAATTTAAGTAAGAGGAAAATTGAGACTTTTGGATTCGAACTGGGAGATATTTCTCCCAGTTCGAAAGCCCTCTTGCCCGCTATGCATTTTCAGCCGTCAGCTGAAAATGCGTAACTTCGTCAAGGCAGTCTGAAATCAAGAGGGAACTGCTTTCTAGAGGATAAAGCAGAGACTGTAATGAAAACCAAGAAGAATGAAAACAGCTATTTCCGATAAATTTAGGATGTTGGTGACACAATAGGAGATAAGATGAATCACCGAAAATGTGAACCTTAAAGAGTAGTAGACCATATGGGAAGGATTAAGAGAAGACGTAGTACCAAGCGAAGCCGAGATTGGAACTTATATAAAGTTTTGTTGAGCCACCTCTCTACTGGGGAAGAGAGATTTGGATGCTGAATGTGAATGAAAGACAAATGTTTGAAGCTACA
The DNA here is from genome assembly GCF_015104395.2 of Macrobrachium nipponense. Taxonomy (NCBI): domain Eukaryota; kingdom Metazoa; phylum Arthropoda; class Malacostraca; order Decapoda; family Palaemonidae; genus Macrobrachium; species Macrobrachium nipponense. Next base: position 90,108,557 of record NC_061108.1, read on the forward strand.
ACAATGAATTATTTGGACTGTATCTATAACTTAAGAAACCAAGAAAATATGTGGAATGGGGAGAAATATAGATGTAGAATAACAATGAATCGGAATGTCGGAATGTTTGAGATAATTCAGTCATGTGCAAAATAATGGAGGATAATGGGTTGGAGAAAAAAAGGCACCCATGATAGTCAGGAAAGGCTAAGCTTCTGACGAGGCATCATTTTTGTTATAAGAATGTAGTTGAAATTACTTGAACGTGGGTTTATCAATGATTCAGTAGTTGCAATTTTAATATGGCAGCGACGGGTGTCCGGGTTTTTCTATCATGAAGCCTTTTTTCGTCCGGGGAATACATACATGCATGCATACATACATATACGTATGTGTATATATATACATACACACACAAATTATATGCATATATATATATATATATATATATATATATATACTATATATATATATATATATATATATATATATATATAACGCATATGTATGTATAAATGTGTGTATGCCATTAAAAGTCGACGTGCTGTAGGGTGAAAGTATTACCGCAAACACATGGCAGTGAATTACATAACCAAAGTTCAACGGAACACATTAACGAAGGAAAATAATGAGCATCACATAATGCTACTGAGGAAGTTAGTCACATCATTTTACATGTCTTGTTTTGCATTCTCTTTCAACGTAACACATGCTCTTTCCAGTTCCTCTTTCCGGCGTTGAAGTGTCTTGCCCAACTACACCAACACTGCCACTCCGGCAATGTCATTCATGGTGTTCTTGTTTGACAAGGTTCCCCCGCAATGTTTCTTGCATCAGACAAGAATACCACGAATACAAATTTTCATTCCATCGGTATATATTTTTCATGAACGTACTACTAAATTCACGCATACACGTGTATGTGTGCGTATGTATGTATGTATACACACACACACACACACACACACACATATATATATAATATATATATATAGATATATATATATATATATATATATATATATATAGATAGATAGATAGATAGATAGATAGATAGATAGATAGATATCAACTTTACTCAATCTTTGTCCCAGTTGCAAGGATATTACGGGACAAATAAAATAAACAATTTGACTGAATTGCATGTTGCAAAGAATAAATCATTACTTAGAATTACCATTCTGTAAAGACTAATGATTGTGAAAGAGCAAGACAATGATCAGGTACTCTAAACATTGCAGAATTACATTAATGCAAACTTATAATCAACCGTGTATCATTGGGTAAATTAAGCTTTTAGGAAAATGTACCAGCTAATGATTACTTAAAATGTACGATAACTCCAGAAAAATGTGATTACGTAATTGTATATTTACTATCCTAAACCTTCGACCATTGCTATAGAAGGACCAGTATTCAGAAAAGCTGGACTGATCTGGTCTACTTAGAAAGGCCAGAAATTATTATTATTATTATTATTATTATATTATTATTATTATTATTTTATTATTATTATTATTATTATTATTAATTTTTCGTGGGAATGGTTTGTGAATTGATAACCTAGCCGTTTCCCAGCAGTATTTTATAAAAGCGGCGAGTTTGCTTCAAAATAACCAAATTGAAAAGCACCTATATAGCCGTATCAGCCTCTCATCAACCGACTGAGTGGAGCAAGCAATGTTAAGGTTTACTGTTCTGAATACCAGATGTGAAATGAAATTTTTTTCCCCCACAATTTGATAATTAATTTTATTACAACTAACATTGTATGGTGTTTTAATGATCCTGGATTTTTAACCTTGAAAAACTTCGACAGCTTCGATGTTAGGGCATAGGGGTTGGAGCCAGTGGGACTGTATTTATAAAAATAAATTTGGAGATCGTCTTCTATACCATTAGAACGCTTATACAGAAATAAAATAACAGAAAGAAAGAAATCCAAGCCTGCAAAAAAGATGCACAGAATAAATAACATTGAAAAAAATTTATATATTGATTTCCATAATGAAGCACTGATATTTATGTAGACAGAAGACCTTTCAACCAGTGGAAATAAATGTGATTACTGGAGCATCTGCATTCAATTTGTATAGTTTTTTCAAGGAAAACCTTAAGGTGCAAAAATAACACATTCAATACCAGCTCATGACTTCATCGTCAACACAGGAGTTACTTAGCATCCAAGAAGTTATAAATTCTTTTTTTATATGAGAAAAATCCGACCAAAGAATATATACCCATTTATGAATAACCGAAATAGAAGGGTTTCTGGTGGAATGCCGTGATATAGAATGAACAGACATTAAAAAGGTCAAATAAACGTTATACAGGGTAAACACAGCTGATGCAGCAATCGCATTTAATTCCTGTTGCTGATGTTACTGCATAGAATTTGTTCAATTCTTTTTCTCCTAGTTTTCTTCATTACCAGTCTGTTTAAGTAAACATGAAAATGACCCTTCAAATATTAAACCCATCAAAAAGTTGATAGGTTGAGCGAAATTTATAAAACACCTATGGCACTCAGGATTGCATACACATAAACCTTAAAGCTAAATAATAAGACTTATCTTTATGCAAATATTGATGATTGTGGTCTGTTATTTGAGATACTTTTCCAAACATGAGTAGCTTTCTAAATAGAATTTTTATTTTTCTCTCTCTGCGATTATAATAAATATAGTAATGCTTATGCTAGCAGAATTACAGCAAAAGCCCTCCATGAATACAACACACGAGGCCTTTTTGCTCCCGACCTACATGAGATGGAACACACCATTAACGGCAAACTTCACACTATCGCTGCACGAAAACGCCCCGATTCAAAAGGAAAATAACACTGAAGACGGCATTAATACCATGAATAATACCAGCAGTGACATCATACAGCCTTTGACCAATCAAAATAAAGCCCGACGTGATGGTATGAAGTTGAGAAGATCGGCGCGCCTGTTGAGCATGAGCTCGGGAGCTGGCTTCAGCCCGCAACCGGCAGCCAATCATGAAGCAGCTCCCCATTCACTAGCCGATGGAAAGGCAGTGACACGAAGCCCCCCTCTGCACCACCACAATAAAAGCAGACGGACTCACCCTCTCACTTCAGTCCTTCACCCACCTCCGCCTAAGAGGATGTCTGAGGTTTTTCAGACGAAACGTCGCGGCCCCACAAAAAGAATAGAAAAGAATAGAATTTAATATCAATTCTACCTGTAACAAATTCTACGGGATATACCCGGAAATTTGACTACCCCCACTGTAATTTATTTTTTTACCAATAAAAATCCAATCGGCTTTGACTATTACATAATTGAGATATGTCAACCTTCAGTGCGTTGCTCACCAGTTTAAGCAACAATGAGAAAACAATAATTAGAAAAATAGAGAAGAACCTTTATAAAATTAATGCAGCTGAGGCAGCAATCACTTTTAATAAAACATGTTTAAAAGAGGGTTTACTTCCAGCATATTATTATTATTATTATTATTATTATTATTATTATTATTAAATTCCAGGGATGGATAAATCTCTACCTCAACAACTGCGGCTTTAGTTAAGAGCATGGTCATCTGCAACAAAGTACATATCTGCACGATTTAAATTGGTTGACTAGTACCTGGTTTAATTAACATGACACTCAAACGCGACAGCTAACAACGTTAATGCTATTAAGAGCGGGGAACGTGTAACGTAATTCGCCAAAAATAGCTTTCATATCCCACAAAATCCATGCAAACAAACGTCCAATGAGCTAGTGGTGACTAAATTCTTTAAAATAAATGTTCTCGGTTAATATTTTAACATTACTTAGATGAAAACTGATTACAATGAGAAAAAAAAGTATTCAGCTCTCTATGACAAATGAAATAAGAGGAAATACTAATAATACTGATATTTAAGTAGCAAGGGCGATAGGTAATGCGCTTACCTGAATTATATAAATTGATGAATAAATCTGTTTGTATCATTAAATGCAACGTACGAATTTTAATGTCGATATAACCAGACAGCTCATACATCCACCATTCTAATCCCTATGGACACATTTTCTTATATCAGAATCAGTCTATGTCTTAGTGTGTGAATATAATGCAATGGGTAAACATATTTTCTTGAAACTTGATTGGTTAGTTTATAACGAACTTCAGCGGTTCTCAACCAAGGGAGAATTGTGACCACATACTGATAGGCTTAAACTGGCTCTAGGACCACACAAAATGCAGTGTGCATCGGTCCGCACTACTGGGAGGTCACGCTGGTCTTTCTCTCCGCTAGCTTGTGTATTTGTGTTAGTATTTTATTGCAAATTATTTGGAATGCACCTTTTGAGGCAGACAATTTTGGAAAAGTAGTGGTGGGGGTGGGAGCATAGCCTTCTGACATCATATGGTGAAACGGTGCATAGGCAAAAAAAAAAAATTTAGAACCATTGGTCTAGATGTTATGCTTTAGGTGGATGTCAATTAACAATCGAATCGTCAAACCTTCATGGATCCCAGCAAAAATATTAATTTGGCAGGATCACATAGTTTCAGCAAAATACTTCCATTAGTCTCAATCGTTAGGGAATTATTGAACATCTGTGTGTGCGTGTGTGTGTGTATGTGTGTGTGTGTGTGTGTGTACGCGTGTGTGTGTGTGTGTACGCAAATGAACATTTATTTGATATTTGACAGTATTTTTGTACGTGCGTGCGCCTGCGCTTGTGGAAGTTGATTCACAAACGTATTTGAGAGAATATATAATTATCTTGCCAAGTATACTAAGACCTTGAGAAAAAGTATGATTTTGAAATGATAAAAATCTTACATTCTTTGAAACGAAAGTTAAATGCATAGTCTTGCTGCATCGTTACAGTAATAAATTTTTTTCTCTGCTTAAATGTTAAGAATTCAGATTATATACATAATTTAGACCTCTCTCTCTCTCTCTCTCTCTCTCTCTCTCTCTCTCTCTCTCTCTCTCTCTCTCTCTCTCTCTCTCTCTCTCTCTCTCTCTTCCCCACTTTTTTTTCCACACTGAGGATCCTAGCTAGAGTCATATTGTAGAACCATCTCTTTCCCCATTCAGCATGTCTGCCAGTCCCGTCTTCCAGCCCTCGTGTCCATTAACACGAAGGTTTTCCCAGATTGTTTCCTAGTTCTAGGATTTCCTTCGATTTCCTTACCTTTCTGTGTTCTGACCAACTTTTACTTGCGTGAAGGAATGGAGTAAAGGCCAAATGGAAATGGAAAGACATTGCTATGAATCACCCCGGGTTCCTCGCATGTAATATATCTACAAGCCATTTTACTTTGGCTATTTTTTAATGCAAAGCGTATAAGCAAAATTGAAACATTAATATTTAATCACTGAGTGATTTATAATATCATAGCGGCTTTACTGTTACTGTGTCTGGTATGCTTCAAACATTCATGGCATAAGGTATTTGATGAAACTTACTTTTTTCAATGTAACTTTTATAACAGGTTCTGCAAATTATAATTTTGCTTGATTCAATATAATTATTGAATTTTTACATAAAAGGTCGATTGAACCTCACGCAATTTAAGGATTTAACCGGATCTTAAACCAATTGAAAAGAAAAAAGAAAAATAATATACGCATTAAAAACCTACGTCAATTTCATAGTGACAAATGATGCTGTACTTAATTGGATATACGGAAAATTTTAATTTGGGCCTATTAAAAATAATAGATTCTTGACGCATGCTTGTTATGTTTGAGATGAAGATAAGAAATTGAACATTAAAAGTAAGAGAAAAATCTAATAAACCCGGATATTCAGTGTATTATATAGGAAATCGGTGGTCATAGATCGAATCCGAAACGTTTTTCTTCTGTTCAAAACTTAATTTCTACATATTCTATTCTAGTAGCCTGCTCCAAATAACCAAGAGGATGACTGTCGACATATTATTTCAGATATCTTTATAGATTAAAGGGTAAATCTATTGCCTATCCCTATGTCTAATCCAAAGAGTCAAGATAGTATCCAAGCCAGGGCAGATACGCATATATATATATATATATATATATATATATATATATATATATATATATGTATAATATATATATATATATATATATATATATATATATATAGAGATATATAAAATTCATATAAGTGTATGTGAGCGTGGATGTACGTTTCTTTCTGTGCATGCATTGTGTGCGTGTGTTCACCAATGCATATTAAGAGCATTAAATTTTTTAACTGTCTGTGGACGCAAAGCTAAAACTGCGTAAAATTCTTGACCCTATCTGGCAATGAACCTTAACCCTAATTCCTGCTAAAAGCCGTGCCAGGACTCTTGCAGGAAGTCACGTAAAGTACAATATTAGAAGCGAGTGAAATTGGGAAAGTTTTAAACCTTTACTGGTCCCAGGCCATTACTGGATCAACATTGTTTAATTATTTTATTTTTCTCTCCGTGATTCTCGATATTGCCTGTTATTTCGCCTGGAAAATGAAATCCCATATTTTAAGTTATGCAATACGATCTGCCACTGCAAAATTGCTTTGTAAAACTAAGACGTCTCTTTATGCTTTCAAAGGTATCTTAGTTGTTTTTATGTTTTCTTGGTTTATTTGTGTATTTCATTAAAAGTTTATCCGTAGTTTTTAAAATTTTTCAAGGGGCGCTAATAACATAAAATATCTCTCTAGTAAAAATGATAAACGCAATAATATTTAACAACTCTCGGCAAGTGAATTTTCAACTTTCGGCTTGTTTTCATTAAGAAATTGAAACGCAAAAACACACAATATTCCACAATTGTATGGGGACCAAAATAATTAATATTCACAATCGATTCTTCATGTTAATGATCAATTAACTGTCATGTTTACAAATTACGAAAGTAAATGC
>NC_061108.1:90120408-90125408 GCF_015104395.2 Macrobrachium nipponense
TGCTCATACCCTGAGCTAGGAGTTCATATTGACAACTAGCATTCTCTAAACGCAGGTTGGCACAGATTATGACTCTTCTAAATATTTACTGCTTATTTCACCTAACTTTCTTATCCTGACTACTCATAAGTTATGCTCTTGCACACGGCCAAAGTCTCTATGACAATACAAGAGTTGCCCCTTCCTTGGCTCTGTATCTTTCAGTTGCCTCAGGCAAAATATAATATATATATATATATATATATATATATATATATATATATATATATATATATATATATATATATTAGGTATGTAATCGCTTTTACAAAAACTCCAGTCTTTCTGAATTCCAAGGAACGGTGTACTATTTCTCCCCTTTTTTCCAATAATAACAACGTATGAGTCTGCAAGCTGATGGTTTATTGTATATAAGGCATTTAAAGTAGTTTTTACAATTAAAAGTTGTTCTAGAAAAATGCAATGTTTTCTTTTATTTCTTTAAAAATATTCACATCAGGTTAATTTAAGCGATACTTTACCTGTGCCGTAAAAATGGGCAATTTACATAAATGCATCAAAATACTCGTAAATAAAATAATCTCTTCAATTAGCCATGTGTATTGCGCGGAGTGAAAAGCAAATTTAAATGGGAAATCCTTTAATAGTTTATCGCCCGTAATAATGGCTAATCTGAAATGACATAATTTTCGCGGTTTGTTATGGGATGAAAATTGGTTCACAATTTATTGCGCTCAGCACTCACGCTACCTTTATGTAAAAACACCAAATTCCTTCATTTCTTTTCAGTTAAAAAAAATACAACACTTCAATTAAAATAGTTAACTGTGAAATCTGTCAACCATTCAAAAATATGTGTTTTTATACATAGTTTTCCAGGTCAGTTGACAATGTAGCCTACAATCGTTTAACGACACCAAAGTACAAAGGTTCTCTACTTAAGATGACTTGAAGTAGAGGAAAATTATACAAACCGAATATATGGCTAAATATCAAAGTCTGTTTTTCTGTAAACTCTTCTCCAGTTTATCATTCGGCTATTTGTTGATGTTTAAACTGTATATTAGATCTAAGGATAGAGAATTTCTTTTGGGTTCTCCTGCTCTATGAAAGAATCATGTTTCTATATTGGATACTATAAATCTCAGGACACCCGTGTAGATTAATTCCAAGGCAGACAATAGGAATACAGAAGGTTTAGAGAGAACGGAGGCTTTCAGTTCAGTGTCTGTGTGTGTGTGTGTGTGTGTATAATTATATGTGTTTATGCGTGAGTGCGTGTGCACGTGTGTGGTGTACGTAGTTTGTATAGGTAATGCAAATCTTTCAGAATGGAGACCAGGTATGTAAAAGAAGATATCTATGTTTATACATTCATACATATGTATACATATATATATATATTATATATATATATATATATTATATATATATATATATATACATATATATTATATTTTATACATTACGCAGGCGTGGACATATGTAAAAGATGTGTGTACCGTGAGCTCTTTTGTGCAAAAAAATATTTTCCACACACGGCTCTCAACTCATAATATAAAGATTTGGTTCTTAGGCTCCATGACAGCTGCTGTACCATCTGACCCGCAAGACTATCCTTGCAGCAATGCAATTGTCATTCATGGTTTTCTTGTATGACAAGACTCCTCCACTTTGTATCTTGCATATCAACTGGGATGACAAAAACTAGATCCCGTTTCCTTTTCTTTGGCCTATAAAAATGTCAAAAGCGAGAAAAAATACACGCGCGTCTAATATATATATATATATATATATATATATATATATATATATATATATATATATATATAGTATGTATACACTTACACACACACATTCATATATATATATATATATATATATATATATACATATATATATATATATATATATGTGTGTGTGTGTGTGTGTGTGTGTATACAAACACACGATTACAATCAATCTACAAGGGAACCAAAATACTGAGCGTAAGTGCTCACCAGTTATGGCTTTATTTGTAACCCAATAACAGAGGATAGATACATATTGGAAGAAATGATCAATATTTATGCCAGGGGGGAAATACACCTAGCATACAGACTGTTATCAACCAAAAACCCACACCTGGCAGGTGGCGGGGGTTGCAGACGAACACTCATTTCTGGCTTAGGTTAGGGACTCCGTTTAAAAAATTTAATTATATTTTTCCATAAATATTTACTAATTAATTATATTTAATTAATTAGTAAATATTTATGGAAAAATATAATTAAATTTCTAAACGGAGTCCCTGACCTAAGCCACAAATGAGTGTTCGACTGCAACCCCCGCCACCTGCCAGGTGTGGGTTTTTGGTTGATAACAGTTTGTATGCTAGGTGTATTTCCCCCCTGGCATAAATATTGATCATTTCTTCCAATATGTATCTATCCTCTGTTATTGGGTTACAAATAAAGCCATAACTGGTGAGCACTTACGCTCAGTATTTTGGTTCCCTTGTCAGATTGATTGTAATCATGTGTTTGTATATACATACACACACGCACACACACACACATATGTCGTTTGTAATTAATGGATCATGTTTACACACACCTCGACTGATATGCATATTCTCACAAAATAATTGTTTTATCAAACTGGATTAAATTATGCTTTTTAATAAAATGCCTAATACAGATTCAGGATATTGCTATTCCTTGCCGTATGTAATTGATAAGCTTAATAATGACACCATCAGATTCCTGACTACATATTAGTAATTCTCTTAAAATCTTGGATGTGAACACTGATTTCTATACTTTATAGCTTTGACCAGGATAAAAATGAACATATGCAGTTATATTGATAAATTTTCTGATAGCATTAAAGTCCTTATTATGCAATCTAAACATGGTAGATTACCAACCCATTCCATTTCCATTGTGAAAGTCATTAATGAAAAATTCTTTTAACCGGTCAAAGAAGTTATTTATATTTCAGGTCCTTGGGCAAATACCTATATTGTTAATATACCTTAATCATATATCATTGTGTGGAATAATTTTGCTTAATATTTTGCTTTCTAAAAATTCCATATACAAATTACTTAACACCGGAGATAAAGGGTATTCTTTTCCGTATCAAAATTTTAGGAGTAATACTTTCAATTGAAATCAAATTTACATTCTTTTGAATATAGTTTAATCAGTGCTATTTGACTGTTCTTAGAAAATGGTGTATAGAGCTGTCTGTTTCACAAAACATCTTATAAAAACTCCAGCACATCAATATAAGTCTGCACATTTATTTAGTTTATTTATCAACTCAACATCATTCCTTATATTGGCATTAGAGATGGTACCAACCAATGGGTTAAGAATATTCATAAGATACAATTGGAAGATATTGAATCAATAAAACTAATAACTGGTCTGGCAGGAAATTTTGTTTTGTGAGTTTTTTTTATTCTGTACATACACAGTAACAATGGAATAGTTACACATAACTTTTTTATTAGGTTTTCATTATTGGATTCCAGCGGTCTATACGTTTGTTTGTACTGTCCCTTGTCACTGTCTTTCTCAGGGACTTGGAAATACATACATCCATGCATACATACACACACACACACACACACACACACACACACATATATATATATATATATATATATATATATATATATATATTATATATATATATATATTATATATGTGTATGTAAGTATGTATGTGTGTGTGCGTGTGTGGGTATTATTCTCGGGTGCTTCTTAACCTCTGGCTTCCTCACATTTATGGAAACGTCTATGACAACAATACTTCAGTGCAGTAGGGGTCTAATGTGTGCCGGGTTTCGAACTCAAGCATATGCTATTACGGTGGGGGATTACCTAACACATTCGTAGCATCGGTTTTTTCATAATATTCAGGCGTACTTAAATAGTGTTAGGAAACGGAAAAGCTATTACGTCATTGTATCGGTTTTGTATATGTATATATATATAAGCGAATACCACGGGAAATGATAGTCAGGAATCCAAGCGCTTTCGTCTTTATTCAGACATCGTCAAGGAGCTACTAAAGTACAATTGGAGAGGAAGGCCTCAGGTACAAACAAGATCAGGAATACCAGATGGTTAATTATCAAAAGGGTAAAAATTAAAAGGGATAATCCAGGATTATCGGATATCACACGGTCACAAACTTAAACAGATTCTGACCCTAACCGAAATTACAAAGTATCTTTACAGTCCAAAACATGTAAAAACTGAATATATTAATTTTGTTGCTTATATTTATCTACAACTTTTTTCATTATGAAAGCATCAAGTTTAAATAAACCAAGACTTAAATTTAGAACATTTCTATTATTTGACTTGATAAAACAAGATTCAATTATATTCCTTTTAACTGTGTCATTACATGGGACTAAGGCTCTTGCTTGACTCCAGTTAATAGGATGGTCTAAATCTCTCATATGTACAAATAATGCATTCGATATTTGCCCAGTTCTCACAGAATATTGATGTTGCTTAAGACGCTGTGAAAGAGATTTCCCGGTCTGTCCGTAATAGATTTTATCACACGTTTTGCAAGGAATTTCATATATGCAGCCTGGAAGATCTTTAGGAGAATTTTTGATTACTAAACTCTTGACATTAATATTACTGAAAACAACATTTATGTTAAAAAGCTTTAAAATTCTAGGAATATCTAAAAACCTTTCATCATAAGGTACTTTTTTTTAGAATGTTATGCTTACTAAATTCAAGTTTGTCATTAGTTGAATAAAATGTTTTTCTAGCTCTTTTCCATGCCACATCTACAAAAGCCCTTGGGTATTTAAGTTTCAATGCAATATCATAAATAGTTTTAATTTCAGCGTCAATAAACTGCGGGCTACAGACACGTAAAGCCCTTAGGAACATTCCAGAAAAAACAGAGAATTTAACATTTTGATGGTGATTGGAGTAGTAATGAACAAAAGAGGCAATTAGTTGATTTTCGAAAGACTGAAAA
>NC_061108.1:90127908-90167908 GCF_015104395.2 Macrobrachium nipponense
TACTACAACGTATTTACGGATTTATAAATATTTTCCGAAACTTCCTATTCGTCAAAAAGTTTTTCTCTTATTATTCAAGAACTCTTGATTGATTAATAGTCTTACACTAATTTCCTCTGACTATGCTAGTTCTGAATGCTGCATCTTATGCAATCGATATAGATTAAATTTTTTTAATATACTTATTACATTTCAAGGCATAATTGCAGTTCAGCCTTTGTAAGAAGCACAACGATTCTTGTCATTATGTACGACACTATGCTTGGCGGAAATTATCTTCGCTGCACCATCCAAGACCATATTATAACTTTTAGGAGTTTCGCAGAGTCTATTAAAAGCGTGAAGTATTTAGTGAAAAAATATAAGTGACAACTATTAATTTTCTTAGTTTGATACGTATGCAATTTCTTTGCAAGTGCCTTGATTGTGGCACAACAGATATACCTCACTCAATTACGAATTAAGATTGATGTTAGCCTTAGCAGTGATGCAGAAGGGATGGGGCGTTGATGTATTGCTAGGCTTAAAAGTGAGTTCTAGCAAAAGTAAATCGTCACTGACCAAATAATCTCGCAGTGTTATCAAGCTCTAAGATTCTTTTTGATCATGCACGATTAAGCTTAATGCGACTTGTCTGAATGTAGTGATATACTGAAACCTTTAAATGATGGTTAGTCAGGGCTGTTATTGACAGCATGATCAATTGCAAATCTATTGTGCCAATTTCGTACAATTATGTAAAACGGCATTTAAAATGTATTAAGAAGTGCCTCTGATTTTTTAGTACGTAGTAATGGCATTCTTGCAAGATTCATTGGTTAAAATTTTATAATTCCAGAAAATGGAGGGAGTTAAATCATTTACAATCTTAGATACATAGAGCTCTTATATCCGTAATTAACTTAATTAACGTTGAGTGACGCAAAGTTGAGTTACCCTGATATCATTTGGCTGGCGTTAAGTTCAGGACAAGAATCGTGTTTAACGTATACCAAAGTATCCGTTTAACACTAATAACTTAATATCAATTATAGCTTTCTGCACGTGTGATATTTGTTCAAGCGTTTTTAGTAGCCGAAGAGTTTATTTCTATATAAAAAAGTAATCGCGTGGATAATATCAGAGAAATGAGCAATATGAATGTTTCAATATCTAATCAAAACCACAAAGTGTGGAGGTATACCATTACAAAGAATGTGGAGTATAGAGGATGTAAATTATTTTTAATTGCCCACTTTTTGTGAAGTAAATTTTAGTATAATATTAAGGTATTCTCCCTATAGGATGGACTCGTGAAAAATTTGCTTATAGTGATCACTGTTCAACTGCTAAATCATAGATAAACCGACAGTCCAGTTAACTTACACAAGGTAACCCTCTTCATAGACATCACCACCGAGAGTAAAACAACTCTTCGTCTCTATCTTCAATAAGGCCCTTCCTTCCCTCTTGTTCTTTTCCTTACGCTTCTCAATTTTACACTTGTTCTACCAGCCTATCATCTTCCGTTCATTTCAGATGACAGACCCTCTAAAAACACTGATGCCCACTGTCACATTCGGTAGGTATCTCCATATTTTTCCTATACCACATAATATACTCTAGAAATAATTTTTACAAACAGGTTCAGCGTTTTGCTTTCATGTGCATTCTTTATCCACACTTCACTATTATAAATGAGTTTTCTCAGTACCACCTTCTTACATTCCAACTTTGGCTTCCATGTATACTTCTCTTATACAAATCAACTGCTTCCATTCTCTCGTCAGCGTTATTATCATTCATAGCCCAATCTTCTTGCTTTACACTTACCGTCATAACGTTATTCTTGCTCGCATTCACTCAACTTTTCATCTGCAAACATTATTCATTCTCACAACTTTGCCATCCTCTGATGTTCTATTTCTGACTTCTGCTTTAGATCAGTAAATAAAAATATTGGACTCGTGGATATCGTATACCTTTGGTTCAATTCCATTTTTACACCAAACAAGTCACTCTTCATATACAAAATTTAAATAGCTTTATTTCTGTAATAAAAACTTTTTTCTCCGTAAAAAGCAACATAGACATTGTCTTAAGGTTTTTCTAGGTCCATGTATGGCACATTCAAAATTTTAACTTTACTTTCAAACTATTCTTTCATAAAACGACATTTCCTTCACTTACCCTTTTCTTTGTTTAAATATTGTTATTCCACTATTATTCCTTTGCTCACGTTTCATAACTTGAGTAAGAAAATCAAACATACATTTGCCCTGGTATACTGGGTAACGTTATGTCCATAATTCTTACAGTTCCCTCCGCCACTTATATAATTCTACAGATGAACAACTATTTTTATTACCCATTTCATAGAAACATTTTATCATCCAGCCAGATCTTATAATGTCTGGGCATCCACTCAATTAAAATTTCATCCCTGAATTGCATCATCTCACCTATAATTCCATCAACATTAGGCATTTTTGCTAATTCCCTTAATTACCCCTATGTCTTCAACAGATCCTTTCACAAGCATTCTCAGACTTAAGCTAAACCTCTTCAAGGTTCGATTGTATAGAACCTCCTCTCTCTTTCTTCTACGTTCAGCTTATTTTCAAAATGCTCAGTCCGCTGACCAAGAACTGCATTTTCTTCAGACAACATATCTCCAGATGCATTTTTTATTTTGATAATCATTCTCTCTACATTTATTTTGCGTACAGTCCAACCTCTCCTTCCCCCTATTATTTTCATTACGTGTTTTTTCTCTCTCTCTCTCTCTCTCTCTCTCTGGTTTCTCCTGACCACCTATCTTGTTATTGCAGTAAGGACACCTCATTTTTATTTTATTTTTTTTATTTATTTATTGATTATTTATTTTTTCTTTTTGTAAACAAACTACTTTCCTATTCAAGCCTTTTATTTTCCTATTCCTTCCTCGCACAGCCTAAATACTTCTAACGTTTCCTACTCTGTAAGCCTATCCTGGAATATTACACTCTTAAAATACACCAACTTTTTTTTATTCACTTTACTATAATGTATGAATCTAAAAAGGATACATACCCTATTATCGATATCCAGTAAATTTCACCCACATTAATTTCACATTAGCTCGGCCTAATCTGAAATCAGATATGCAGGTCTAATATCGCTTACATATCTGTAATGGGATGTTGAATGGAAGCAGATAAACTAATTACAACTATTCCATAACTCGTAAGTTATTGGTTTCCCATTAACACTTTTGCATACGAATAATTCTAAGATATTCATAAGAATATCCTCACATCTAAATGGCAAGATGTCTTGCAATGGAAGATGTAACTGTCCTCCCGTTAATGTATCGAACACCAGTCATTGTTTTATTTTCTGATGACTTTGAAAATGGTTTTCATAGTTCCAAATTTACTATTAAACTACCGCATGTCCCTCAATCCCTTTACTTTTCAGATAATCTATAACCACAAGTAACAAGCTACGGTGAGAAGTACTTATTTGGACTTTGACTTTTTAGGAAGTGACCGTTGACTTAATGCAAACAAATGCATTCAAACTCCTTTTTCCGTAGTATGTATGTATGTATGTATGTATGTATGTATATATATATATATATATATATATATATATATATATATATATATATACATACTACATATACATATATATACAAACGAAATATTCTCTTCAAAAACAAAGGAAAATAATTCTGTATGCATAAAATGTAACACGCCGTTATCCTGGCACTACTATAGAAACGAGATCATGTCTCTCTCCAGTGAATATTAGATCATATTTTTCATAAAAAAAACATGATTATAAATTCTGTTGCCAATGATTACTGACGAAGTAAACTTTTTAATAGTTTAGAAATAACAAAGAACTTTCGACTCCATTTCTTGCCTACTTTATAATTATTTTAAATATAAAATGCATTTGGGTGTGTGATCGAATGATGGTTTGTGAGTATATGAGGTGTATATATACGTATGTATATATATATATATATATATATATATATATATATATATATATATATATATATATATATATATACATCTCATATACTCACAAACCATCATACGAACACACACCCACATGCATTTTATTTATGAAATAATTATAAAGTAGGCAAGAAATGGAGTCGAAAGTGCTTTGTTATTTCTAAACTATTAAAAAGTTTACTTCGTCAGTAATCATTGGCAACAAAATTTATAATCATGTTTTTTTTTATGAAAAATATGATCTAATATTCGCTGGAGAGAGACATGATCTCGTTTCTATAGTAGTGCCAGGATAACGGCGTATTACATTTTATGCATACAGAATTATTTTCCTTTGTTTTTTGGAGAGGATATTTCGTTTGTCTCAGTCTAAGCATTCTTTACTAGGCAAACGATGGAATCGGTTCAATCTCTGCCAGGAAGTGTAAATTTCGAAGGGCTCTGGAAATTCATCCGAATATGATTGGCTTTGGCATCGACCGAGCTATCGTGTCGTTAGGCCTGTACAATTCTCGCTGGCTCATTTGCAAGTCAATATTCCAGATCCGAAACACTTTCCCTTTGGAGTGCATCGCTTCCGCTTTCCAAAAGAGTTTTGTTTGAACAGCCATTTCCTCGTAACTCATGCTGCAGGAGGGTCGCATTTTGAAATGTCACATTGTTAATTCCTCGTTTCTTATTGAATTGCTTATCATAAATTTGTTTTCTTAAAATGGAGTAGTCTATCCTAGAGCCACTAATAGTATTATCCCTCTAGAAATTATGAATCTCAAAATTTTATTTCTTTATGTTTTCTCCATTCTAGTTTTCAAAATCAGTGTTTTTAGAGTATTAACTTTCAAAAGAATTTAGCAAGGTTTCATTGAATACTTGAAGTTACATAAAGGAATGGCGGAAATAATCTACATGGACTGATATGGAAATGAAATGGTGTTGATCAAGTATTTCTTTAAAGAGAAACTTTAAATAATCAATAAAGAGTTAATGAAGAGATTGGATGGATATATAGTATAGAAAATAATTTACTGCGGCATTAAGAAAATCCTGTACGATGGAAATAAAAACCTTTGCAAGAATAAGCTTCACAGGAGGGTGACCGAATTATTGCAAAATGGAGCCTAAGACATAAGTGTATCGTGTCAACGTCTTTTTAATATCTTTATGAAATGAGTATAGAGTTTGGAAAGTAAGTGGGTTATGAATGAAGTGTAAAATTGATAATGTCTGGAGATACTGCAGTACTGATTGTTATAGTGAAGAAGAGAAACTGTTGAAAAAGGGAAAAAAAGCCTGAAAGTGTTTGTAAGAGGAGAATGTTTTAAGTGTAAGTGAACAAGTCAGACTCAGTGGGTAAAGGAGAACCAGCAGCACACAACGTGGACGATGATATAAATATGAAAAGAGATGAGGCAAAGAGGATCTCGGAGAGTGGAATCCGTGATTGGAATGTATGAAGGGGTTAATGAACAAGTTCTCCTTTATTGAAGTGGAATTTGGATGTTCAATGCGAATGTTAGAATAGAGTTAAATACTTCTGAGACGAAGTGCTCGTAGTATAAATGTCATGGGAAGGATCTAGAAGGGGAGAACTGCAAGGATTCTTGGAACTGGCGTCAAAGATGGGTCGCAATCGTGATGGATTTTTCCACTATTTGAAAAGAATGGAATATACTAGGTTGGTGGAAATGGGGCACAACTTAAAAGCACGATGAAGGAGGAGGGAAGAAATGAAAGAGAAATAGAAAAGGATGGGCCTCAACATTAAAAGAGCGACAGAGGTGTATATGAGCCATCTGTTTAAATGAATGAAATAAATATAGCTATGACAGTTCCTTTCTAAACGGTTGTTTCATCCGTGATTCAGTACCTGAAGCACGAATGTGGCAGTTTTACGAGAAAATCACAATAAACGTTTCTAAGTAAGAAGACATTTAAAAAGACAAAAAGAAAGACAGAAAAAACAAAAGACTGCATTAAGTTCATCATCACACCTAATTAAAACAGAATGAAAGATGTTCCTTCTGGCCAGAATTACTAAAGCCTTCATTTAAGACTGCCTGGCTCTCAAATACCCATGAGCATAATATACTCGGCTGTAAAATACATGTAATGAGCTTACAAAAGGAGCTTATATCACCAGAAAAAGAAATAAACGTCCACCGTCATTCGTGAAGAAGCCCCATAGCTATTTACAGATGGAAGACCCATAAAAGCTAACTGAGATTTGATGAGGCCTGGTCGAGTATTTTATTCAAGTGACATACGAGAATCCCGGCTAATTAGAAATGCGTCGCGCCATGACTCTGATATATAAGGGCAAAATCCTGCCCACGATGACCACTTTGTCATCGCTAATGACTTGTTTAACCTCCATTTGGTGACATCGTTATGAAGTTAAACCATCGCCGGTGTGCTGAGAGATCACCGAACTTAGAATGTTTCATATATGCTAGGTGAGCCAATATTTCCCTCCTGATCATAATTCAAAAACTTTCTCCGCCTAATTTCCGTAGTCAAGAAACTTAGAAGTAAACATGACCAGTTTTCAGGATATATTTGAAGTATGTATTTGGTGGTTCATTAACTTTTGTTAGTTTAAGCTATATTTTATAAATATATGTACATTCATATAACAATGAAAAAGGATTTTTTGTAATAAAATAAAAAATAAAAATAAATATTTTTCAGGATTTGGGTTTCTGTTTTACTGTTTGTGTTTGCAAGTTTCCCCAACGCAAATGTGCATGTAATGCATATGTGTATGTATGATGTATATGTAAGTATATGCTTTCATATTTTATATAGATATATTTGTGTATATATTATATAAATATGACTAAATAATATATATATATATTATATATATATATATACATATATAATATCTATATATATTATATACATAATATATAATATATATATTTATATTATATATATATATACATATATGTAATAATATATGTATATATATATATATATATAGTATTCTTATATATAATTACATATACATATAAACATATAATATATTCTATATATATATATATATATATTTATTTATATAATGTATATTTATAATATCATATATATATAATATGGTGTGTAAGGGTATATGATAGTATGTATGGTATGTATATAATTATTATATAATATATATATAATAGAATATATATATATATATATATATATATCTATAATATATATTATATATAATATATAATACAACATATATAATATATATATACTATATAATAATATATACCATATATCTATAATATATATATATATATATGTATATATATATACAATATATATATATATATATTATATGTTATATATGTATATATATGTGTAGGTAATAATAATATGTATGGTAATGTAATGTATATATAATATATATTATATATCTAATATATATTATATATATTTATTTATATAATATAATAATATATATACTGTATATATAAATATAATATTTATAGTATATATATATATATATATATATATATATATATAAAGTGAAAAGGAACAGGCTTGGGATCGTCATCGCTAAATGACTTGCTAAGGGGCGGGAAACCTATAGATTACAGCAGAGGTGGCCGAACAGTAGATCGCGGCCACTTATTTGGT
This sequence comes from Macrobrachium nipponense, assembly GCF_015104395.2. NCBI lineage: Eukaryota > Metazoa > Arthropoda > Malacostraca > Decapoda > Palaemonidae > Macrobrachium > Macrobrachium nipponense. The sequence continues at coordinate 90,135,525 of NC_061108.1, forward strand.
CGATCGCCGTTCCCCCACAATCCTATATAAACAAGCAAAAACACAAGCATATATACATATATATATATATATATATATATATATATATATATATATATGTATATATATATACACACACACACACACACACACACATATATATATATATATATATATATATATATATATATATATATATATATATATATGTATGTAGTGTGTGTGTGCGTGTGTGTGTGTGTGAGGCAATTGTACTCATGTTTTATTGTGTTATGGCGCTATTTGAATTTTTTTCCCTTCGTATAATATGTGATTATATAGTATGGTAGATCGTAAAAGCGTTTCAGTCTTTAGAGTAGATCTCGGAGTCCAAAAGTCTGGCCACCCCTAGATTACAATGTCGCTCCCTCCTTCGGGTGAAAAAAGCCTGTGGTGTTGTGTTGTTATGTCTACCTACCTACCTACTTACCTATACATATAGTACACACACAGACGCATGCATATCTATGTATGTATACGTGCATATACATACAGAGATATGCGTGTGTCTCTGTGTGTATATGTATACTGGTAAGCAGGTAGGTAGGTAGCTAGATATAATCCCACTTGCTTTTTCACCGGAAGGGAGTGACACTGGAAGCTATAATTTAGGGGCGATGATGCCTCAAAGCCTGGTCTTTTACACTTAATTAATTGCAGTGGTTGCAAATGCAAAGTAACATGAATACACTATAAAGTTATGTAATGTCATGCAATTCAGAATAATTTATAAACCTGCATTCTTCTGCAACAAAATAAAACAGTAAAGAAAATGAAGAACTTTACAGCGCTTTAAATATACTGCTTTTTATCTATTTCTAACTGAATTATCTCTCAAAATACAGATAAGGTATTAATTGTTTCCAGAAACTAGAAAAAACCTCCGGATTATTTCTTATATATTAGTGAAACATTATTTTTGTTACTATTTGACTTTGACACAATTTCCTTAATAAGGTCGTTAGTTGAAATATAATAATACTCGTCTATAAGCTGGAAATGATTAGCAAATCTTCCGAAAAATTATTGCTTTAAACTAAAATATTTCTCATATAGAAGGTTATCAAAATTAATTAATCTGAAGTTTTTGTACGATCTAAATCATATACAGAATTAATGAACTATAAATTTAATTAAAAACTTCCCTTATTTTTTCCAAGGTGATAGTCATGTAATACATGTTCTTAAGATTACATTTGACGTCTGAGTTCTTAAAAAAGTCATATTTTTCATTTATACTAATATTAGATGTAATGAAATTGGTATAAATCACCTTCCAAAATAAAGAGCGTTAATTCATTTTTGGTTTTAGTATAGCTGTCAATGATGGAGGTTTTGGACATGCTGCACTTCAATAGATTCAGAGATATTGTTACAATTATTAGGATATGGATATGTAATGACAGCTAATAGTATTTCAACTGTCACATATATATATATAGTCACTCTTATTAATTAAAAATATGTCAGGAGACTTTTTTTATCATATGCATTTAATTTTCATAACGCAAAATATCTATAACACCTGTTCTCTGTTGTGTACTGATAATCTTTTCAGTGATTCAAGTCCTCCTTCAAAAAAATATTTAAAGATTCGTTTGTTTCTCAAATATCTATAACTTTTACAGAATGGAAAACTTAAGAAATATAACAGATCTTATAAAATATGCCAGTGTAGCTGTATGCTGCTCTCTAGAAAAATATAGATTTACATCCATAAATAGTCTTGCATGAGATACAACCTTTTCCAGGATGTTATTCCCCTACTTAGGTATTAATGTGTGCTCATCGAGCCAGTGACACTTTCATAAAGGATTCAAATCTTTCACATCGTGTTTCCGCCAAGTCACCAGACTATTTTTCCTTGTCATTCGCATTGAAAAAATCTTTTTATTATTCATTTTTATTCATATTATTTTTTATTGCACGTTCAAAATAATTTTAGTTTTTACACATGCAACAATTACCCTCTGGTGCTGTACGAATATATACAGACACTAGTCTTAATTGCCCTCTTAACATCATGACAGGGTACTTTATAAATCCTTAAAGCATCGTTACTAAAAGGGCAGCTTTATCACTGAACCAGAGATGGGGAAAATATACTACCTGCATTATTGATTATCATTGCAACACTTTTAAATGTGCACGACCTTCCAATTAGTGTATCAAGACTTTCACCAAATTCTAAACAGTCAAAACCCACTAAATAAGATAGTGGTGTTCATATGCTGAAAACGTCTATACTTGTCCAGCTTTTTTATCTTTTAAATGTGCATAATTCGATCAAGCTTTTATTAAGAGTTCTGATAAGTTGATTAGAATCACTCACTGACTGTTTGGCTACAAGCTTATGAGCTATCTTGTATTTAACAAAAAGTTTAGTTGTTCGCTTCGATTTTTCTAATTTTTCCATCATTGTCTTTCTTCAGTAGTTTTTGTAACTTTAAAGTTCTTCGTTGGACACGTGGTTTGCGTGCTCACCTACTGATTTGGCAGCGAGAGTTTGCGCCCCACTCTGCCAACGTGGAATCAGAGGAATTTAGTTCTGGTGATTAGAAATTAATTTCCTGATATAATGTGGTTCGGATCCTACAATAAGCTGTAGGTCACGTCACATTGCTAAGTAACCAATTGGTTCCTGGCCATGTAAAAATATGTAATCCTTCGGCCGAGCACTAGGAGAGCTGTTAATCAGCTCAGTGGTCTGGTTAAACTAAGATATACTTAACTTTTTTATGTAACTTTGAGCTGTGCTCGCTTATAACTTTATTTACTATATATTCGATAAGAGTTCTGTTCTTTTTATACAATGTTTTATTGATTGTTTTTATCCAGATGACACAACAGTACCATAAATGATAAATGGCCACCAAATAAGCTTGACTTCTTATATAATATTACATCCCATTTTTTTATCTAGTTTTATAAAGGTATATCATATAATATAGATCTCAATATATTTTATATATATTATATATAGATCTATATAATATAATATATTGCATGCTAAAGCACATAAACACATATGCTCCCATTGGAAATACAAACTACGCAGGAATCTACAAATATGATGATATTGAGAGTTTAAAAGTGAGCGTTGCTCTTGCCAAGAAGGGAGACATTCATCATGCAATATTCCTCCAAGCTTTACCATTTGGAAAAATACTGTTAGATCGTACGCGCTTTTAGTAAAGGCGAGGGCTGCCTCTTTATTAACCATTCAAGGAATGGGTGGGATTAACATGAATGAGTTTAGGAACTTATCAATCAGAAGTATATTAAGGAAACTTTGTAAATACAGAGGTGTGGGAGTCGATCAGCGTACCATACAAATCTGAATGCACTGAAGGGACATGTCAAGCCCTCGACAGTTACTACATAGGTCACACCACCACCACTCTACGTACGCGATTGCAAGCTCACCGCAACCATGGGGCAATATTTCAACACTGCGTAGACGACCACGACCGAATCCGACACTAAATGAATTATAAGAAAGCACAGAGATCGTACAATAAAGCCCCGTTCTACAGATTACAAAGAGCAAAAGTTGTAAGTATAAATCAACAACGACCTCCGTTGAATACACAGAAAAACACTGACTCCATCCTTCCTTCTTCAATGGAATGGAATGGAATATATAATTTAGGACAAAGGCCAAGCACTGTGACCTATGAAGTCATTCAGCGCTGAAAAGAAAAATGAGAGTAGAAAGGTTTGAAAGGGGTAACAGGAGGAAAATCTCGCAGTTGCACTATGAAACAATTGTTAGGAGAGGGTGGAGAGTAAGAAGGTAGAAAGAAAACATGAACGGAGGTATAGTAAAAGGAATGAAAGGGGTTGCAGCTATGGGCCGAAGGGACGCTGCAAAGATCCTTCAGTAATACCTACAGTGCACCACATGAGGTGCACCACATGAGGTGCACTGTAGGTACTATCCCCCCTACGGGACATTCGTTCTTTAAGGAATCCACTGAACCTTCCGTGTGAATCCGAAGGGAGACATGAACGACAAAACACTTCTAGACGCGACTACCGACGACATATCAAATCAAGACTATCAGCCAGAGATGGGACTCATGTCCTTGACTACGTTTGGGGCGCGCCCCTAAGAAGTGTGATGTTGCCCAGGCAGCCAGCAAAAGAATGAAACCAGCTGACCTATAGAAATTCTGCACCCCAATGACGTTATGTATGAAATTCAAACATCGGTGCGAGGTGACGAAACGATCAGTCGACTAGTAAAAAGAAAAAGTAAATGGAGAGAATCCTAAATTCATTTTCCTTATTCCTAAGAGAGTATCTGCAAACAATGTCATTGATTTCAACAGAAATATCATTTTTATGTATATAATATATATATATATATATATATATATATATATAATATATATATATATATATATATCTATATATATATATATATAGTAATAATAAATCATGATCACGAAGTATACAACGTGATGCTATGTATAAATAATGGTTTTTTGCCACGAAGGAAAAAATGAAAAAGCGAGATAGCCCAGTACTTTCGGTCCTGTTCGGACCCTTTACTGAGGCAAACTAGGTCCGAACAGGACGGAAAGTACTTGGCTATCTCGCTTTTTCATTTTTTCTTCGTTGGCAAAAAACCTTTATATATATATAGTATATATATATATATATATATATAATATATATATATTATCTATATATATATATATATAATATATATGAATTTTTATCACATCACCGTGATCCATATACTACATCGAGCTACAATGTCCTTTAATATCAAATTCGCTCTATCTAAGAATTAATATATTTTCATATATTAATTAACCGAAGGAGAATTATTTAGTTGATAATAATATCGTCCTTTTCGGGAGGACGAAATTATTATCAACTAAAAAATTCCCTTTCGGTTAACATATATGAAAATATATTAATTCTGAGGTAAAGCGAATTAGATTAAAGGACATTTGTAGCTCGATGCAGTAATATATAGTATATATATATAATATATTATATGTTTATAATTAAAAATTTAATCTAATATAATATATATATATAGATATATATATAAACACGTGTATATCATTTAATATTATTACATAAACTAAAGGCAAAAGTCCATAAGGAAAGTGAAACAATGAAGTGCTGCTGCAAGACCTTTCGACTCTAGTCCTTTACTAAACAGACTGCTTTGTAAAGGACGACAGTCGAATCCCTTACAGCTGTACTCCATTGTTTCACTTTCCTTTGCGGCTTTTGCCTTCATTTATATATTCATAAAGTTCCAATTTTCGGTATTCAGTTAAAAATATATATGCATATTTTTATATATTCATATATAAATATGCAATACATATCAAAATATATATATATATATTATATACATCTAATTATCTTATATATATAAATATATATATTATAATATATATTATTATATGCATAATATATGGTATTATATATATATGTATGCATATATATATATATATATATATACATATATATCATATATATATATATATATATATATATATATATATATATACATATATGTTTACATAATCATTTTTCGTAGTAGATACATGCATCCACACAAAGACAGTAAAAGGACTGAGAAAAACGAAAATTAACACAATTTAGTGTTTAGAAACAATCATCCTTAGGATAAAAGGTATACATATGTAAATACACTCACATGTGTATGTATGTAGTATGTATATATATATATATATATATATATATATATATAATATATATATATATATATATATATATATATCTATATATATATATATATATATGTATATATATTTATATATATACACGTGTGTATACTTTTTCCCCTAAGGACGATTGTTTCTAAAAGGTAGATGGTGTTAACTTTTTTCTGCAGTCCTTTTGCTGTCTTTGTGTGGATGCATGTATCTACTACGAAAAAATTATAAAACTGATTCTAGTAAGGTCAAAAATATAACCTTGAAGCAGATATATATGTACACAGATTTTAAATAAACATATACAGAGAATGGAAGGAACAAAATGGAGTCTTAAATATAAACAGAAATTCACTCTTTGAAGTTGAAAAAAGGCCGAATAAAACAAAATGTACCAAAATGGATCTAGGAAAGTAAAAATCAAAATTGTATTTTTTCTAATAGGCCAGTCAAGCCTGATTCAAGGACACGCTGATATTTTTCATGTAAGAAACTTGCGGATTTAAAAAAAAAAAATCCCATTCAGCAATAAAACGACAAAATGGGAATAAGAAAAATAGGCATTCGCTCTTCTGACGATCAGAGGACAAATAACAGCAAAATATGTCATACTAAGTCTAGAAAGGCATAAGAAAAAAATTATTTGAGTATTAGAAAAAAAAAAATCAATCATACCTGGTTGAAGGACACGCTGATGTTTTTCATGTAAGAACTGGTGGATTAGAAAAAAAGGGAATTTCGATTTAGCAGAAACTTGTTCGGAAATATTCGCTTTGGAAGCCACAGCAACGGAAACTCATATAACACGCAGTATATTGCAAACACATAAACTTAGGGTACAAAATGATACCCGCGTCCATTACAAAGATATGGTCGTCCTCATGAATTCCTTAAACGGTTAGTAGGACTTCCGACAGAGCTTTCCATTTACTTTACCGACTGATACCCTTGTTCTCAGCAAGTCTTTTGGGATGAGGCTGCTAGCCCCATTCCAATTTCAGTTAACATATATCTATTTCCGGGTCCCTTTAATGCAACGTACTTGGACAGTATCAATTTCAGTGTTCTCAATGCCTTTTTTTTTTATAAAATATCTTGGCTAAGAACTATTTGCCTAATAATTTATTTAGGTTACATTTTTTGTCTATTTCAAAATTTCATATGCAAAACAGTATTAATTATAATAGTGAAAACTAAACGATTGTTACATTTGACCCTCATCAAAATCGTTCAAGTAATAGTCAGCTACCTAACATATTTCTAGTATTCAGCCTTTTTATGGAAGTAAACATGAGAAATAAATGTACAGAGAACTACTAATTTTATAATGATTGTATTTCTTCCAATAAATTAGGTAAAATATCATACTTGGACACGTATTCCAATACTGAATGTTAACGTTACAATCCTTGCAATGGAAGCTAAAATCTCAATTTCTTCTGGGGATTGCTGGAGGCACTCAACATGGATGCATTAACAGAAATTAGTTTCAGCAATATATTGTTTGATAGTCACTTCTTGCAGGTAAGAGCTGTACACCGAAGACCTGGCACATATATAAAAGGACCCTATTTTTAATCCATGGATATCATATTATTAGGATTATCATAATATTATGACTTTCGGCATGCTTTCAATCAAACAATTAAAGGTCAACTATATCCAAATAAAATTTCACTGATGTTAGGCTGTATTCATAAACATTACAAGCACCGGTACGTAATCATAACTCTGGGCACTTTAAAGGAAGCTATACCTGCAAATTCTTCTCTCTCTCTCTCTCTCTCTCTCTCTCTCTCTCTCTCTCTCTCTCTCTCTCTCTCTCTATAATAAAACACTAATGCCAGGTTGTATTCATAAACATTATAAGCACCGTTATGTAAACGTACTCTTGGCACATTAAGAAAGCTATGCCTGCAAATTCTTCTCTCTCTCTCTCTCTCTCTCTCTCTCTCTCTCTCTCTCTCTCTATAATAAAATTTCACTAATGCCAGGTTGTATTCATAAACATTATAAGCACCGTTATGTAAACGTAACTCTTGGCACATTAAAGAAAGCTATGTCTGCAAATTCTACTCTCTCTCTCTCTCTCTCTCTCTCTCTCTCTCTCTCTCTCTCTCTCTCTCTCTCTCTCTCTTTCTAGTGAAATTTTTACTGATATCAGGTTGTATTCATAAACGTTATAAGCACCTTTATACAATCGTAACCCTTAGCACTTTAAAAGAGAAGCAATGCATCCAAATTCTTCCCCCCCCCCCCCCCCCTCTCTCTCTCTCTCTCTCTCTCTCTCTCTCTCGGTAAATAATTCACCGACGTTATTTCTGGCAATGCAATCTGGATACATCAACGCCTTCCTCACCTCGCCTCATTTATTAAGTTTACGCGAGACACTGGAGGGTAAGTCGATGAAAGGCGTTGCAGTTTGGAACTAAGGCCAAATACATAATTATATGTTTTGTTAAAATTAATCCTAAGATTGCTATGCATATTTCAAAACATGTAAGATTCCCTAAAGACTAAAAATCCAGGTTACAGCTGTTAGCAATATTTGCCAATTTAGTGAAGTACACGCAAGCTATCAAGTTAGTTTTTTATGGAAGTGGTTAAGGTGAAATTCCATTTACTGAGAGAGAGAGAGAGAGAGAGAGGAGAGAGAGAGAGAAGGAGAGATGAGAGACGAGAGAGAGAGAGAGAGAGAGAGAGAGAGAGAGAGAGAATTATCATAATTTTGCTTATCTTTACTGATGACCGGTTAATTGCAACGATTATTCTAGATTTCCCAAAGTATAATTAAAAATTATTCTCGCTATAGAAAAGTATAATGAAAAACCAAAGATCGAAAGTTATGCTGAATAACCATAACAAAAACTTGAGGAATTGTAACGTTATATAGCATGCTAATATAACTTATTTTTCCCTTTCAGATTAACAGATACGCGCGCTATTCATGACTTTGCCTATATATGCGTTTCAGAATTATTCACACGAATTTTCGTACGTTTCCACTCCGCATTACTCTTATCAGTAGATTGAACAACATATAAGGATTTGTAAAAATCGAAATTTTTTAGACTCCCACTAGATCAGATACTTTTTTTTATTTTCCAAATAAGAAAAATTCCAAAATGGTGCTCGATACAGTGCCCAGAATCCTTTCCCACCGAGGTTCGCGTGAATGCCTCCGGCACTCCACAAGTTTGGGCAGATCATTACCACCCTAACTCGAGAATGAACCCATATTCTGAAACATTCATTCATTCGCTCATCCTGCTGCAAAGGGTTTAATTATCCTTGTGGAACTACTGAATGATGACAATGAAGTTTTGCACTTACAGTGATGCATATACTGTATCTAATTAAAAATTAGCTGTTTTGCATTACTTACTGAGAGTCATTGTCCATCATACCAGAAACTTATTTCTAGTTAGTCACAATGCTCAATCCTCTTCTTTTCCTATTTTATTTCTGACAAAGATTATAAGTGAAATAAAAAAACTGTACTCTTAACTGCGTAAAAATAATACTTATTAAAGAACATATGACAATCGAGTGCGTTTCCGGATAGCGAACATTCACTGGACATGATCATTTCAGATCGAAGAAAAGTTATTTTTCGAAGATCCGGCCACATGAAATATGACTAAATCTGTCCTTCGTCCTTTTCGAAAATGAATTTGTAATATATCTTGACTGTGCAGGCTTAATATGTGAATTAAGAAAACTACAAAGAAAAGACACTGAATTTGCTCAGACTCGACGATTTTGCAAGTGAGAAAAAAGGGATGATTTTTTTCACCAACACCTAACTTTGATATCTAATCCTGAATAGCTTTTATCAGCATCATACCAAATAATCACCGATAAGTAAAAATCATGACAAAAATGGTGTAAAATGTTTGCTTTATGCTTTTAAAAATATTCATCACAATCAGGTCACTAGAAAACAAGCCGAGAACTAGCAATAATCAGGTCAATTTTAATGCAGGTATTTTGCGCAGCAGAACCTGCAGAATGAGGATACTGCCCATCTTGCCGTAGTTAATGAGATAGTTCAGAGAGCACTTTTATTCAGAGATGACTTTATTAGGACTTCAAACAAGAGACGAGTCGTGATAATTATACCTTTCAATTTACTATGTGACAAAAGAGAAACAAATGTAAGGAAAGTCAACTCACCTTTTTTTTCAGTTGGTATTCACGCGCCAGCAATGGGCACATCAACTTGAAGACGATTAAAGGTAATGAGCTGTGGTTTTGCAGTCTGGTAGAGACTTATTTCAATTAGAATTGCAGTTTGGTAGAGACTGATTTCAAGGGTAGAACTAAGTTGGTATTCTGGAAAAAAAAAATATTATTTTAGTTTAATTTTCATTGTAAATACTACTAGCCTGATAAAGTTACCTTATGATGATGATAATATTCTGGTTTCTGATGTTTACGGTTCAGTGCTAAATATGGCAAAGTACTTCAAAACTTCAAACGATCATTTGGATCGCTCTGAATAGCAGGGTTAATGCACCTAAATTATTTTTGTCCTTATTTACATCATATTTTAAATACTGATTTCGTTTCCTAGTTTCCTGTATTTGAAAACACTGTAGGGAAAAAATTGGATGAGAAACCAAGGAAAAAGTATGATACCTAACAGTAACACAATACACACTTTTGTAATTGTTGCGTCGATGATTAAAGAATAGTGTATATATTCTTGCACTCTGGAATGGAACGCCACATTCTACAGAACCCTTGGATGGATCTTCTTGCCGTTCTCCTCTATTATAAAGCTCACCACTCAACTTTATCATTTCACCATTCCTCTCAAAAATATACTTTATATAAAGCATCTCAAATTTCTTCTTAATCACATTAAACTTCTCAAATTTCTTCTTAATCGTATTAAACTCCCATCAGACTACGTCAGTAAACAATAATAGGTCAGCAATTATCTACGCAAGTCTTTTTACTACAATAAAATCTAATAAAAATCCATTTTAAAAGCTTTTATTTTACTCTTATTAAATAAATGCATTCTTCTTTCAGACAGAATTGATGTTCAAACGAAAACTCATTAAATTTCATATTTTTGTTTCGAGATCATGCATGGCTTTCCCCTGCACCACGTCTAATCATAACTTAAGTATCCACATGACTTAAGTAACTTGAAACCATGACTTCAAGTATCAAAATAACTTTACTTTTTCTATTTCTCAAGGAACTTTGAAACATTATTTATGAACAATGCATTCATACAAAACAGTTCACAAACACCATATAAGACAATTAAGTCTTCGGTCGCACTTTCTGTACATTATCCCACAAACGTGACCTGTCACTGAATGGCCTTGCCTTCTTCTGCCAATCATAAATATGAAGCGCTTCTTATTTCAAGCCAAAAGCGCTTTTGCCATAACTTCGCTGTATGTTCAATATATAATACATGACATTAACCGTTCACATTCCCATGCAACACTGATCGGAATAGTGTCAAATATTTTACAAATTATATGAATGCAAAATGCATTAGAATTATTCTCTCTCTCTCTCTCTCTCTCTCTCTCTCTCTCTCTCTCTCTCTCTCTTCTCTCTATCCATTTATATCACACACACACATACATACATATATATATATATATATATATAAATAAATATATATACATATATAATATATATTTATATATACACATATATAATATATATGATATATATATATATATATATGATATATATATACATATATTTTTATATATATATATATATATATATATATATATATATCCGTGTGTGTGTATGTGTATATATAAACATATATATACATATGCATATATATCCGTGTATGTATGCATGTACATATATACGCATACATACCTAGATACTTACATGCATACATACATAGTACATACAGAGAGAGAGAGGGAGAGAGAGAACGCAGAGAGAGAGAGAGAGAGACAGACAGACAGAGAGAGACAGAGAGAGAGAATATAAAAAAAATGCCTTCACATCTTATCATTCGTTCCGAAACGTTAGGGGACCAAACCCCATAGGAGCCATGAGTGTGTTGACGACGGAGAGGTTACATAAAGAGAGTTCACTATATCCTTTGATACTGAAAAATTCCGGAAACGTGAGTCTTTACCGAATTTCCAGGGAACCTAAAACTTCATTATCGGAAGACTGGAGATTTCAGACCCATTAGATGGGAGGCGAAAAGAAGAGAATCTGGTTACTGGTGCCGGGCATCGTAATGGCCGAGACGACGACGATGGGGAAGAAGGGGTTTTTGTATCCTAAAGTAGTTAATGTTTCGTTATAAATATGTAAATATCTATTGATGTCAAATATATCTATATATATATAGATATATATATATATCTATATATATATATATATATATATATCTATATATAGTATATATATCTATATGATATATATATATATCTATATATATCATATATATATATATATATATATATATATATATATATATCTATATATATATATCTATATATATATATATATATATATATATATATATATATATATATATATATATATATATATATATATACGTAATATATATATATATATATCTATATATATATAGATATATATACTATATATATATATATATTATATATATTATATAATACTCTATATCTATATATATATATATATATATATATATAGTATACATTATATATATATACATATATGTATATATATTTATATACTTTCTTATATATATCTATATATATATATATATATCTATATATATATATATATATATATCTTACCGTCCGCTGTCCACCTCTTACAATGGTATAGGACTGCTGCAGTTTGTATGTCTTTTCTTACGACTGTTATACGTAAGCATTGTGGTTCTTTTTTCCCTTCTCGTCTGAGCGATATCTAGTAGATTTTGGTTCTTCTTTAGAATAAGGGAGATGACTCAAACGGACTGAAATATAGGAGGATCGCGTCGATAGCGTAACACTAGCTATCTCAGCGTTTTATTATAACAACAAGAATAAAATTAACACGTAGCCATACGGGTCGGAAGTTATGTGTTTCCGCTACAGGTGAATAGGTCAACCGCTTCCCATGGAAGGTGTTGTGACCTGTTTACAAAACACACAACATGATTATACATGCAAATGCAAACCAGGCTACTGCAAGCATTGCATAGCATGGTCTAGTTTCACGTCCTGTTATGGCATTGCGGTTACACTCCTAATTCGCCAATGACCCCTTGGGTCATGGGTTTATTTATAGATATGGAATTTATCTGTATATACAAATGTAATATATTACATTAGCTCGGACAGCTACCATTCAAGCACTGAACATTAAAAGTTACGTTAAATATGTTTTCTAGTAGTGTGACCGTATATATATTTAGTCATAGCCATAAATAAGTGATTAAGGAAAATATGCAAAAAAGTATATGTAAAAAAAAGGCATACCTAATGGACATTTTCATAAATAAAGAAAAATGCATGGAAAATACAGATCCATGTTTGCTATATATGGCATAATGTTAGTAAATGATTATGAGGTACCACAAAAATAAAAGGTTAACATGTATACATGAATGATTATAGTAATAGGTAACTCGTTGAAGATTAGTTGTTACCCCTTGGAGATACACAAATTATACATGATTATGGGTAACTATTTTAGAATATTTGTTACTCTTGTTAAAGATATAGATATATTATAATTGATATGATTGTGCACAAGATATAGATTCCTGGTATGTACACGCACCAACATTTTAATATATAGGGCTTCAATACTTTATTAGGTGCCCGAAAGATACTTTTAACTGTTCATATATATAATGAAAATGCAAAGTCTCGGAGTTTCTTGTCCTACATATTGCCAGCGTACGGACCGCTTTTCATACACAACTCAATTCCAGACAATTTTCCTCCGAGTCAAGTGAAATGGCCAATTTCAAATGGCTCTAAACGTAAATGCCTTCAACGCGATAGGAGTGTTGTCTGGACGTGGCAAAACGTTCCTCTGAAGATCCATCTGTGTTCGCCTCAACCTACGCCAAGCAAAGATGTTACAAAAACAGAAGAGATAATACTTAAGTTTTTAATTTGTGATATATGTAATATATATATAATATATATATATATATATATATATATATATGTATATATATATATATATATAATATATATATATATATATATATATATATATATATATACACACACAAAGAGAGAGAGAGAGAGAGAGAGAGAGAGAGAGAGAGAGAGAGAGAGAGTGTTTCAGGTCTGTTCTTGGAGACGCATCTTTTAATCCCAATTAAAAAAAAACATCTTCAATAATTAAAAACGAAACCTATCAACATCCCCAGATAAATACTTGCAACGCCAGGTAAACGATCCTATCTCTCCCGACTCTGTCCCACTATTTTATCCACGACTTTCCTCTCGACCCCGAAGCCACAGAAGTTTTGCAAATCCACGACGAATCGTCATCACTTGGAGAGGCGTGGCAATGCTATATATGCTGACCTTTCGCCAATGCCAATTGATATGGGGAAATAAAAATAAGGAAACGTGCATTACGCAACTGTCTTCCAAAGTAGTTATGAAGACGGGAAAGGAAACGGGGAAAAAATAAACTGCCTACAGGCACAAGCAACTGTGCGATTGAGCAGCTGGGGTTATAAGAGAATGCTTGAGTTTTTTTTTTTTTTGCCTTTTTTATCTTCCTTTTAAAAGTCCTCTGAGTTAGCTTAAATCGTAGGGCGGGGCCAAACTCTTGGTACGCTGATTGAGCTACGTATGTTCACTGGTCCATACCAGGCCTATTAATCGATTTAAAACCTTACCCAACTTATCACATTTAGGAGCAATTGTCAGCGCTGGCATAAAAGACATCATTCGTAATCTCTGCGTTCAGCAAATGCACTGAATCGATTTCAAAACTCTGCAATTTACAAATCCGAGGAAGCCTGCTTGATTGCTTGCTTGCTTTGTTCTGATTGAATTAATCTGCTTCCTTCCTTGCTTTTGTTCTGACTGAATTAATCTACTTGCTTGCTTGCTTGCTTTGTTCTGACTGAATAAATCTGTTAAATAATAAAGTGCTTTAGCATTCCGTCAAAAAGTATGTTACCTTCAAACAACTAATCATAAAAAAATACGTTACCCTCAAATAACTAATCATAAAAAATAAGTTACCCTCAAATAACCAATAATAAAAAAATACGTTACCTTCAAATAACTAATAAAAAATACGTTACTCTCAAATAACTAATCATAAAAAAATGCGTTACCCTCAAATAACTAATCAGACGCTGAGCTCGTTAATATTACTATGCCTTATTACAACTCCTTCTTATCAGCTTCTTTTTGTTAGTTGATTGTTTGTCAGTGAATAAACGAAGAAGGAATGATGTGGCAAGCGTCAAGAGAGTCATATTTCATTCAGACCAACTCCCTCGGTCAAATATTCCACGCCGCAACTTCCTATATAACTTGCTAATATTCGGATGTCATTTCATATCCTTGCAAGAAAAAAATTTTTTCAGACGGCCATAACCATTAAAAAAAATCGAGATTTCTATACAGCGTATAATCAAGGCCGCCGAAAATAGATCTATCTTTCGGTGGTCTCTGTGTAATGCTGTATGCGCCGCGACCCATGTGGCTATCAGGTAAGGCACGGTGGTGGCCTGTCCTATAGTGTTGCCAGAAACAAGATTATGGCTGTTTAACCTTATATAAAATAAAAACTACTAAGGTTAGAGGGTTGCAATTTGGTATGTTTGATGACTGGAGGGTGGCTGATCAACGTACCAATCTGCAGCCCTCTAGCCTTAGTAGTTTCTAAGCTCTGAGGGCGGGCAGACAAAAACCATCACAACAGGTATGAACGTCCCACCTCGGTGGTCGCGGGTTGGATTAAAATTATCCCCCTATTCAGATCATTTCCCATTGGCGCTTGACAAAATAATAAAGCTAGTTGAATTATGTGCATCTAATAACGTATTTTCATTCGGGGAATCATTCTACAAGCAAAAATTCGGGTGTAGTATGGGTAGTCCTTTAAGTCCTGTTCTAGCCAATCTGTACATGTAATACTTTGAAACTACAGTAATAAATTCAATTAAACCCAAAAAACAGCTGTGGATGAGATACGTGGATGATATCCTAACATTTTGGGATAATAGGTGGGGCAATTTTAATGAATTCCTCTCGAAATTAAAACACTTAGTGCCCAGCATCAAATTTAAAGTTGAATGGGAAACAGACAACAAAATTCCTTTTCTTGATGTTTTAATAATCAGAGATACGACAGAATACAAATTTACCATATACAGAAAACCAACGTTCTCACTTTCATACATTCACTACTTTAGCTATCATGATATTACTATCAAGATAGGTGTAGCTAGTAACTTGTTCTTTAAGAGCCTTACGAATTTGTTCCCAGAATTCCTGGAAAAAGAATTTGAACTAATTCGCAAGCAACTTCGTCTTTTAAAATATCCTGACCATATAATTGAGAAAGCAATTCACAAAGCAAACGTAATTTTCTACCGACCCCCTAAAGACAAGACCAGAGATACACCCAACAATAAAATAATAATTCCCCACCTGGACACGATTAAGAGAAATAACCAACCCCCTCGGAAAATCGAACCCTTTGTATTTACTTACCCAAAACACCTTAGCCAAATCCCTGATTAACGTCCAACAAAAGACATCTCCAAAGGACTCTGGGGTATACGAAATCCCATGCCAGGACTGTGACCAATCTTACATCGGATTTACAGGTAAATCCCTCCCCTTTCCCCAGAGATTAATAATACAACACAAACGGTTCAGTTAGGTATGGACAACAGAACTCGGCTATTTTCAACCATATAAATGAACATAACCATAGAATAAACTGGAATTTGTCACCTGTAATTTATAGCAGCAACTGCCAGTACAAGAGTCAAATGATGGAATCGGCCTTAATAAAGGAGAGCCAGGTAATGAACATCTCAAAAGGAGCATGGATTTCGGACACGATCGACAACGTCTTCATTCAAAAACAACCAACCCTTAAGAAGATTAAAGGAAGATTATCAGCGGGGGTGTACTTAAAATGGCTTGTTTGTGGATGGACCTCTTGGTATAAATACCACCTTTCTGTAAACTTTTCTCATTCATCTACCTGAAGAGGAGACAGCAGTCTCTGAAATATAGTACTTTTTTCTCTATATTTTGGTGTTTTTATGGGCTCCTTTATTAGATGGAATTCTGTTGTTACAGAACATTTTTACCAGTCATATATATATAATATATATATATATATATTTATATATATATATATATATATATATATATGTGTGTGTGTGTGTGTGTGTGTGTGTGTGTGTGTATGTATGTGTGTGTGTGTCTGATATAAATGGATAGAGAGAGAGAGAGAGAGAGAGAGAGAGAGAGAGAGAGAGAGAATAAATTCTAATGCTTTTTGACTTCATATCATTTGTAAAATATTTGACACTATTCCGATCAGGATGCAACCCGGAACCCTACACTATAAATACCACCCAGTCGAATTAGAGGACTGTGGTAGAGAGAAAAAAAAATTAGTTGGAAAAAGCTCTCTATCGCGAGAGTATATACAATGTTCTAAGGGGTCCACGATAATAAAAAAGGTTGCGAGTTCGAGTATAATTTCAAAATTCTACAAAAAGCTTTCGAACCCTTCCCTGGGTTCATCTTCAGTCCAAATGAACAATTAGGCACACCATGTAGTACTAATGCGAATCTAAAAATAAACAAGAGTCGCTGAAGAATGTTGACACCGGTCGTTAGCTCGTTTAAAGACTAGGTGATGAAGAAAAAGGGCATTTAACTCAATCTAGGTGATTTCTTCTCCCCTGTCAACGTTACAACAATCTTTGCGGAGATCTAACAGAATTGCAGCCAGAAGGGTTGATAGGGGAGAGAAAATCACCTTGTTTGAGTTACCTGCCCTCTTTCTTCATCACCTGGGCCTAAAACGAGCTAACGACTGGTGTCAACAGTCTTCAGCGACTCTTGTTTGTTTATTTTTAAATTCATCTTAGTACATGGTGTGCCTAATTGTTCATATAGACTGAAGATGCACCCAGGGAAGGGTTCGAAAGCTTTTTGTAAAGAGTTTTAAAATTATACACGAACTCGCAACATTTTTTATTTTTGTTGACCCCTTAGAACAACAACAACAACAACAAACAACAACTAATAATAATAATAATAATAATAATAATAATAATAATAATAATAATAATAATAATAATAATAATAATAATAATTAATAAGTTGACCTCTAAAAAGAAAGGGATAAAATTTTGCTATGTAGAGTAAAATATGTAAAAATATGTGGTCATAAAAATATGATTTTCGGTTCTTGCATTATCTGCCCGATTTCCCTGTAAATATCATTAGGAGAATTTGTTATTTGATCCCCATCTTGGATGGTTACTTCTTATACTAGTTGGCAAGCTGTAGCCCCACATCCCCTTCAGCACATATTTCCCCTTTGAATGGGCTGAGGGGCCGCACTCCCAGTCGGAGGAATATTGTAGGAGTTATATGATTATCACCTCGATAGGTTAACCTTGGTGGTTACACGCTGATGGCTTGGACCATCACTCGAAAGACCGGGGTTCGGTCCCGTATTGAGTCATATCTCACGGTGATAGGGGGCAAGCCGAATGAAACAAATGTTAACAATTAGCGCTGAGGGTCGGGGATCGGGTGAAATTCGATGGCTGTTCCTTAGTACCTCGGGAAAAAAAAATTAAGTTCCAAACTTCTTATATGACCTATTTCCGAATTGCAATACCCTGGACTGACTCGGAAGACCGGGTTCCGATCCCGTGGTGAGCCAGAAATATTTCTGCACGGGTTTCCACATTGTTTCACCACACACACACACACACACACACACACACACACACACAGAATTATATATATATATATATATATATCCTAATATATCTATATATATATATATAATATATATATATATGACTTGGTATAAATGTTCTGACCAACAGATTCCATCCTAATAAAAAGGAGCCCATTAAAAACACCAAAATAGAGATAATGTATCACACACACACACACACACACACACACACACACTATATATATATATATATATATATTATATATATATATATATATATATATATATCCCTGTGTGTGTGTGTGTTGTGTGTGTGTGGTGAAAATGAACATGTGGAAACGTGCAGAAATAAATTTTCTGGCACCACGGATCGAAACCCTGGTCTTTTCCGAGTCAGTCAGTATTACCCAATTCGAAATAAAGGTCATATAATTTGGAACCTTAAGTTTTTTTTTCCCGGCCGGGTGGAAACTAGGACTTTACATGCCATCGAATTTCCACACTCCCCGACCCCAGCGCTTCGAATTTGAACCATTTCATTCGGCTTGCCCCCTATCACCGTGAGTATACTCAATACGGGGACCGAACGGTCTTTTCGAGTGATGTCCAAGCATCAGCGTGTAACCACCAGTTAACCTATCGAGGTATCATATAACTCCTACAATATTCCTCACTGGGAGTGGCGGCCCCTCACCCATTCAAAAGATATGTGCTAGGGGAATGGTGGGGCTACACTTGCCAACTAGTATAAGAAGTAACCATCCAAGTGGGGATCAAATAACAAATCTCCTAATGATACAGGGAAACGGGCAGATAATGCAGAACCGAAAATCATATGACCACATATTTTTACATATACTCACATAGCAAAATTTTATCCCTTTCTTTTAGAGGCAATTATATTATTATTATTATTATTATTATTATTATTATTATATTATTATTCTTATATTATTATTATTATTATTATTATTATTATTATTGTTGTGTGTGTTGTTGTTAAGTCAACAAAAAAAAAAAAATTTTGCGAGTGTGTATATACTCTTTACAAAAAGTGACCCTTCCCTGGGTGCATCTTCGTCTATATGAACAATTAGGCACACCATGTCTAGATGAATTTATACAAACAAGAGTCGTGGGGGGGGGGGAAGACTGTTGACACCAGTCGTTAGCTCGTTTTAGGTGTTTTTTATGGGCTATATTATATATATATATATATATATATATATATATATATATATATATATATAATATATATATATATACATATATCTGTGTGTGTGTGTGTGTGGGTGTTGTATATATATATATTATATATATATATATATATATATATATATATATATATATATATATATAGATACATATATATATTAGATATATATATTATATATATAAATATATATATATATATATACATATATATATATATATATATATATATATATATATATATATATATATATATATATGTGTATATATATATATATATATATAAATATATATATATATAAATATATAATATATATATATGTAAATATATATATATATATTATATATATATATTATATAAATGCTATTAATAGCATTTGTAAGGCTGGGCTTTAGGAAGGTAGGAAGGGAAGGAGTTGGAAATATTTTAGAACTTACCATGCAAAACTCCTTGGTTTTAGTCTAAGAATAGAAATAACATCACGACACATACACACTCATACATATATATATATGATAATCTATTATATATATATATATATATATATATATATATATATATATATGTGTGTGTGTGTGTGTGTGTGTGTGTGTGTGTGTGTGTGTGTGTGTGTGTGTGTGTGATGTTATTTCTATTCTTAGACTAAAACCAAGGAAGAGCTCACTCCTAATAAGGTCTCCTTTTCTCAATACGGGAATAATCAGGATTTATGAACTAGAGGGGATTTCTTAAAAGTTTACTTGGGAGTTTTGCATGGTAAGTTCTAAAATATTTCCAACTCCTTCCCTTCCTACCTTCCTAAAGCCCAGCCTTACAAATGCTATTGATATTCCGACAACGCTCATCTTCATAAAATAAGGTTTCTTGTTCACCGTGTTGCGCTTGATATAGTTTCGTCGAATTTCCTTGCACAGAAAATGTTGGTAAATATTGAGAAATTATAGCAATATTTTTAGTATTATTATCCAATTTTATCCCACAAATTTCTTGCAGTCTCAAGTGATCTTGTTTTTCAACTTACGTTTGAGCTTACATTTAAACGTTCAGTGCAAAAAATATATTATAGGGCCATCGTTAATCTCATTATGCATAACCTACGAAAGGAGGAATCTGATTATCCACCTCCTTTGATACCGATTAACTTGATTATTAAAAAATACACCAGGATTATTTTTCCAGGAATACTGGCTCCTCTATTCTCTTAAAAGGACTTCCATATTCTTTTTTGAGCACTAGGAATTGTATTTAATTCTCGTGTAACTTTCAGCATTTTTCGACAGCAGATACATTTTCATACATGCATGTAATTCTACCTATTGTTTGTTAAATCGTAGAGAAGCAGGCGATGATATAAGTGTATAATGGAAAAACAATATTCAAACACAAAATCTTGGAATTCTTACAACTCGGAAGAAAAAGGAATTTCCGTATTGCCGGTGAACAAAGGAGAAAAAATCGGATACTCATTTTACCAGAATGTGTTTTTAGTCTCTAAACAAGTTTCTGGTGTAAATATATTGTTATTAATGTAATAAATGTTGGCTACGGCTAATGATCAATGCTTAAATCTCTCTGCAGACTGATATTTGAGAAGTGCACTCTTGTGAAGCCAATAAAGGACATGCTGGAAAAATTTGATAGAGAGTAATATCATGTCAATTATCACAGACAGACCCGGAGGAAAAATAAACAAGTAAAGACTTTTGATAGACAGACAAGATCCTCGAAGCCCCGGTGGGAAAATGAAAAAAATGGAAAACTTTTGAGTATCTGAAAATGAGATGATTTTTACAAATTTATGAGTAGTATAACTTACGGAGGCTAAGAAGATCCCTAGACATTGGCTTTCACCCTGAGAGCTGGTCCTCCTGCCTCAGGAAGACATCTGTTAGAATAGATCTAGATATCAGACTATTTGCCCGCTTTGACAGAGATCTTCTATTAGAAGTCTGCATCAAGGGACATAGCATACTTGACTTTCTGCAGAGCCGGTCTTCTAGATTATTCCAACAGAATAACCAGAAGGAAGACATCTGCAAGAGTAAATCTAGATATCTGACTATTTGCCCGCTTTGACAGAGATCTTCTATTAGAAGTCTTCATCAAGGGACATAGCATACTTGATTTTCTGCAGAGCCAGTCTTCTAGATTACTCCAACAGAATGACCAGAAGGAAGACATCTACATAAATAGATCTAGATATCCGACTATTTGCCCGCTTTGACAAAGATCTTCTTTTAGAAGTCTACATCAAGGGACATAGCATACTTAACTTTCTGCAGAGCCGGTCTTCTAGATTATTCCTACACTATGTCCTCTGGTGGCCTTCTGGTGACCTTCTGGCCTTCCTAACAGCTGTTGGCTCTCAAACTGAGAGCTTGTCCTCCAACCTCCATACAGTTGTTGGCTCTCAAACTAAGAACTTGTCACTCTTACCCTGAGATGTCATCTGCCGAACAGTTGTTGACTTTCCTTGGGAAAGTTTTATTGATTGAAAAGATGGGGGGATCTCACCAACCATTAACTTTCACTGAGAGAGTCGGCTGAACAACGGTTGGCTCTCACTGGGTAAGAGTTCCTCTGCCTGACCAGGTGATTAAGAAGATCCCTGGACATTGGCTTTCACCCTGAGAGCTGCTCTTCCTGCCTCAGGAAGACATCTGTTAGAATAGATCTAGATATCCGACTATTTGCCCGCTTTGACAGAGATCTTCTATTAGAAGTCTGCATCAAGGGACATAGCATACTTGACTTTCTGCAGAGCCGGTCTTCTAGATTATTCCAACAGAATAACCAGAAGGAAGACTTCTGCAAGAATAGATCTAGATATCCGACTATTTGCCCGCTTTGACAGAGATCTTCTATTAGAAGTCTTCATCAAGGGACATAGCATACTTGACTTTCTGCAGAGCCAGTCTTCTAGATTATTCCAACAGAATAACCAGAAGGAAGACATCTGCAAGAGTAAATCTAGATATCTGACTATTTGCCCGCTTTGACAGAGATCTTCTATTAGAAGTCTTCATCAAGGGACATAGCATACTTGATTTTCTGCAGAGCCAGTCTTCTAGATTACTCCAACAGAATGACCAGAAGGAAGACATCTACAAGAATAGATCTAGATATCCGACTATTTGCCCGCTTTGACAGAGATCTTCTTTTAGAAGTCTGCATCAATGGACATAGCATACTTAACTTTCTGCAGAGCCGGTCTTCAAGATTATTCCTACACTATGTCCTCTGGTGGCCTTCTGGTGACCTTCTGGCCTTCCTAACAGCTGTTGGCTCTCAAACTGAGAGCTTGTCCTCCAACCTACATACAGTTGTTGGCTCTCAAACTAAGAGCTTGTCACTCTTACCCTGAGAGGTCATCTGCCGAACGTTGTTGACTTTCCTTGGGAAAGTTTTAATGATTGACAAGATGGGGGGATCTCACCAACCATTAACTTTCACTGAGAGAGTCGGCTGAACAACGGTTGGCTCTCACTGGGTAAGAGTTCCTCTTCCTGACCAGGTGATTAAGAAGATCCCTAGACATTGGCTTTCACCCTGAGAGCTGCTCCTCCTGCCTCAGGAAGACATCTGTTAGAATAGATCTAGATATCCGACTATTTGCCCGCTTTGACAGAGATCTTCTATTAGAAGTCTGCCGCAAGGGACATAGCATACTTGACTTTCTGCAGAGCCAGTCTTCTAGATTATTCCAACAGAAGAACCAGAAGGAAGACATCAGCAAGAATAGATCTAGATATCCGACTATTTGCGCGCTTTGACAGAGATCTTCTATTAGAAGTCTTCATCAAGGGACATAGCATACTTGACTTTCTGCAGAGCCAGTCTTCTAGATTATTCCAACAGAATAACCAGAAGGAGGACATCTGCAAGAGTAAATCTAGATATCTGACTATTTGCCCGCTTTGACAGAGATCTTCTATTAGAAGTCTTCATCAAGGGACATAGCATACTTGATTTTCTGCAGAGCCAGTCTTCTAGATTACTCCAACAGAATGACCAGAAGGAAGACATCTACAAGAATAGATCTAGATATCCGACTATTTGCCCGCTTTGACAGAGATCTTCTTTTAGAAGTCTGCATCAATGGACATAGCATACGTTAAACTTTCTGCAGAGCCGGTGTCTTCTAGATTAGTTCCTACACTTATGTCCTCTGGTGGCCTTCAAGGTGGACCTTCCTGGCCTTCCTCCTAACAGCTGGTTGGCTCTCAAAACTGGGTGAGCTTGTCCTCCAACCTACATACAGTGTTGGTTTGGCTCTCAAAACTAAGATCCTTGTCACTCTTTCCCTGAGAGGTCATCTGCCGCGAAACAGATTGTTGCTTTTCCTTGGGAAAGTTTTGTACTGATTGACAAGATGGGGGGTGGATCTCACCAAACCAATTAACTTTCACTGAGAGATGGTCGGCTGAAACAACGGTTGGCCTGTCTCACTGGGTAAGAGTTCCCTTCCTCCTGACCAGGTGGATTCAAAGGAAGCGAATCCCTAGACATTGGCTTTGCCACCCAATGAGAGCTGGCTTTTCCTCCTGCCTCCAGGAAGAACCATCTGTTAGAATAGATCTAGATATCCGACTATTTGCCCCGCTTTGACAGAGATTCTTCTATTAGCAAGTCTGCAAATTCAAGGGACATAGCAATACTTGACCTTTCTGCAGAAGCCGGTCTTCTAGATTATTCCAACAGAATAACCAGAAGGCAAGACATCCAGCAAAGAATAGATCTAGATTATCCGACTATTTGCGCGCTTTGACAGAGATCTTACTAATTAGAAGTCTTCATCAAGGGCCCCAATGGGACCATAGCATACATTGACTTTCTGCAGGAGCCAGTCGTTTCTAGATTATTCCAACCATAATAACCAGAAGGAGGATATTTGGCAAGAGTAAATCTAGATATTCGGACTATTTGCCCGCTTTTGACAGAGATCTTCTTTAAAGAAGTCTTCATCAAGGGAACATAGCATACTTGATTTTCCTGCAGAGCCGAGTCTTCCTCGATTTACTCCAATACAGAATGACTAGAAGGCAAGACAAATCTACAAGAATAGATCTAAGATATCCGACTTATTTTCCCCGCTTTGACAGAGATCTTCGTTTAGGAGTCCTGCCATCAAGGGACTAAGCATACTTAAACTTTCTGCAGAGCCGGTTTTCCCTTCTAGATTATTCCTACACTATGTCCTCTGGTGTCCTTCTTTGGTTGAACCTTTCTCTGGACCCTTTCCTAACAGCTGTTGGACTTCTTCAAACTGAGAGCTTGTCCCTCCAACCTCCATACAGGTTGGTTGGCTCTCAAACTAAGTAGCTTGTGGCACCGTCGTAAGACCCTGAGACGGGAAATCTGCCGAACAGGTTTTGTTGGACTTTTCCCTTGGGGAAAGTTTTATTGATTTCGACAAGAATGGGGGTATCTCACTCAACCAACCATTCTAACTTTCACTGAGAGAGTCGGCTGAACAAAAACGGTTGGCTCTCCTCGGGTAAGTAGTTCCTCTGCCTGACCAGGTGATTAAGAAAGGTTCCATGGAACATTGGCTTTCACCACTGAAACAAGCTGGTTCCTCCTGCCTCAGGAAGACATTCTTTCGTTAATAAAGATTCTAGATATCCGACTCTTTGCCCGCTTTGACAGATATCTTCTCTTTAGCAAGTCTTGCATCAAGGGAGACAATAAGCAATACTTGACCTTTTGTCTGCAGAGACCGGTCCCTTCTAGATTATTCCAACAGAATAACCAGAAGGAAGAGACCTCTGCAAGAATAGATCTAAAGATATTCCGGACTATTTGTTGCGCCTTTGACTGCAGAAGATCTTCTATTAGAAGTCTTTCATCAAGGGACATTAGCATACTTGACTTTCTGCAGAGCCGGTCTTCTTTCTAGATTATTCCAACAGCAATAACAAGAAAAGGAAGGACATCTGCAAGAGGTAAATTCTAGATATTGACTGGATTTTGCTTGTTTTGTTTTTTTGGTGCCCGCTTTGACAAGGAGATTTCTTCTTATTCGAAGTTCTTCATCAAGGGAACATAGCATACTTGATTTTTCTGCGAGCGCCAGGCCGTTGTAGATTACTTACCTCCAACAGAAATGACCAGAACGGAAGAATCATCACAAGAATAAGATGCTATATATCCGAACTATTTGCCCGCTTTGGACATAGATCTTCTTTATTTAGAAGTCTGGCCATTCAAGCGGCATAGCAATACTTAACTTTCTGCAGAGCCGGTGCCTTCTAGATTTATTCCCAACACTATGTCCCTTGGTGGGACCTTACTGGCGTGACCTTCTGGCTTTCCAAACCAAAAGCTGTCGGCTTCTCTCAAAACTGAGAGGCTTGTCCTCCATACCATTCTATTACGAGTTGTTTGGCTCTCGAAACTAAGAGCTTGTCACCTCTTACCCTGAGGAGGTCATCTGCCGAATAGTTGTTGACTTTCCTTCGGGAACTGTTTTTGACTGATTGACGAGATGGGGGGATCTCACCTCGATTAAACATTAACTTTCACTGACGAGAGTCGGCTGAAACAACGGTTGGCTCCTTTTGGCTCTCACTGGGTAGAGTTCTTCCTGCCATGACCAGGTGATTAAGAAGATCCCTAGGACATTTTGGGGGGCTTTCAACCCTGAGAGCCTCTGCTCCTCCTCCGCCTCAGGGAAGACCATCCTTTTTTGTTAGAATAGATCTAGATATCCGACTATTTTGGGCACCCGATTTGACAGAGATCTTCTATTAAAAGAAGTCTGGCATGCATCAAGGGACATAGCATACTTGACTTTTCTGCAGAAGCCGGTTTCTTCTAGATTATTCCAACAGAATAACCAGAAGGAACAGACATCTGGCAAGAAATAGATCTAGCATATCCGACTATTTGCGTCGCTTTGACCAGAGATCTTCTATTTAGAAGTTCTTCATCAATGGTCATAGCATAACTTGACTTTTCTGCAAGACGTCGGTCCTTCTAGATTATTCCAACAGAATAAACCAGAAGGAATACATACTGCAAAGAGTAAATCTAGATATCTGACTATTTGCCCGCTTTTGGACAGAGATCGTTTCTAACTAGAAAAGAAGTCTTCATCAAGGGACCTATAGCCATACTTTGATTTTTGTTCTGCAGCGCCATTCTTCTAGATTACTACTCCAACAGAATGACCCGAAGGAAGGAAGAAATCTGCAAGAAATAGATCTAGATATCCCGAACTATTTGGTTTGCCCCCGCTTTTGACAGAGATCTTCTTTTAGAAGTCTGCCATCAAGGGACATAGCATACTTAATTTTCTGCAGAGCCCGGTCCTTCTAGATTATTCCGTACAACTATGTCTTCTGGTGGACCTTCTTTCTGGTACCTTCTGCCTTTCTGCTTCTGACCTTCTCTTCTAGGCCTTGTCCCAAAACAGCTGTTTGCTCTCAAACTGAGAGCTTGTTCCGTTCCTCCCCAACCTCCATAAACAAGGCTGTTGGGCTCTCAAAAATGAGTAGCTTGTCCTCCAAGGCCCTCCTCCAGAACAGTCTGTTTGGTTCTCAAATAACTGAGACCTTTGTCCTCCAACCTCCATACAGCTGTTGGCATCTGAAACTGAGAAGCTTGCTTTTCCTCCTCCAACCTCCAGCACAGCTTTTGGCCTCTCAAACTGAGAGCTTGTCCTCCAAAACCGTCCCATGACAGTTTTGTTGACCTCTCAAAGTGGTGAAGCTTTGTTGTTTTTCCAACGTCCTATTACAGTTCTTAAGTTCTTTCATTTAATCTCCCATTAATAACATCCTTTCACGTCTATTTCCCCTTTGGGTTTTTCACTCTCTTTCCTAGGAAGCGTATGATGTCTTTCTCTTGACCTTCTCGCAATCCTAGCAAGGCGTTTGCAGGCAGAGGCGTCTGCTTCCTGATGCAGAGAAGCAATTTCCAATTGATCCTTCTTAAATAAACAGATTGTTTTACTATTGTTACCTACTACTTACTACTTGACCTGCTTTCTTTTTTTTTTTTATTTCTTTCGACTGGATCTAAGCAGAGCCTTCAAACAAAGAAGCAGACTAAGCAGCCCTTTAAGCCAGGAGCCTTTTTCTTCCGGTCTCTAACGGCAAGAGTATTGTGTCCGATCTTTATATCTTCTCCTTTCAGCAGCTCTGGCCTCCTTCCTCCTCCTGGTTTCTTCCTCTTTTCTTTTCTCTTCCTTCCTCGACGAAAAAACTTCAAAATCCTTCAATTTGCCCTTACAAAGAGAGCTCTTCCATTCATCTCCACCTGTCAGAAAGCAGCTGATTGAGAGGTTTTTTCAACTTTCTTTTAATTTGAGGATGGTTTTGCTCCCCAGTTGTAAAGTGAAGTCGCTCCAGTCTCTTGTTTCTCTTTTTCTCAACTAAAAAACATTCGTCCAAGGTTCCTTGGTTTCCATTTTCAGTTTCAGGTTTCAGCAGCACATTTTTTTAATTTCGCCTACTAGGAGTTCTCGTTTTGTTCCTTTACCTTTTTCTCTAGTTTGTTTTTCTCCCTTCTTCTCACTTCCTCTCTCTTTCCGTTTCTCCCTCCATTCTTTTCCTTCAAAGGGCTAAATACAACTGGTTGAAGGAGAGATTTCCAGTTTCCTTTTATTTGAGGGCTGAGGTTCTGAGGTTCCTTGAGTTCTTCTTGTTTCTTTCTGCTCCCTCCCCTGTTAAGTGGGTAAAAGTGGCGCAGTAAAAGGTGCGCTCTCCGATTGCGCGGGCGCTCTAATGGCGACGATCCACAGCGCTCCCACCCCCTTATTCTCCTCTGCTACTCCCTTTCCTGCCTCTTTCTGCTACCTCTCTGCTCTCTCTCCTCCTGCTTTCTGCTCTGTGTTCCTGCTTTCTCTGCTTTCCTCTCTGCTTCCCTTTGTTTTAAGAGAAGTTGCGCTCCAGTTTGCGCTTCCCAAACGGCCGCTCCACCAAGTGCGCAAGTGTGTCGGCGCTAAAGTGTGCGGTGGAGTTGCGGGCGAAAGGGTGGCTCAGTTTGCGCTTTTCAACATTTCCAAAGAACCACTGGAAGAAAGAGTGTGCGACTCCAGCGCTCGCGAAGGTTGCGCTCTCAAGTTGCCCGTCTTTCTGCTTCCACTTTCTGCTCCCTTGGTAAAGAAAGTTGGCCGCTCCCCAACTCCAGCTCTAATTTTCTTTCCCCCTTTTCTTTTCTTTTTTCTTTTTAATTTCTTTCTCTATTTCTATTTTTTCTTTTCTCAAACTATATAATTCCCATCCCTCCCCTCGCCCCCCTCAAAATCCCTAATCCCAATAATCCCTCAAGTCTTTTTTTTTTCATTTATTTTTATTCAGCATACCAGAGGAGAGGTTTCCATTAATATCGCACCAGGTCAGCAAACTTTGGTTGACGGCGTTTTCGTTTGTTTTCCCCCTTTTTCTTTTCCCGCCCCCCAACCCTTTCTTCCCTTCTCCCCCCCGTTTTCACGCTTTCTTCGTCCTTTTTCTCCTTGTTTGACGTTTTTCCCCACCACTTTCCTTTTAATCAATAGATTTTCACCCCCACTTTCTTTTTATTAAAATTTGATTCTGAGTTCTTTATGCCTCCTCTTTTTTTTCTGCTCTGTTCTCTGCCTCTGCTTTCCCTTCATGGACATTCCCTTCCATCCAGGTTGTTCTCTGTTGACCTCTTCCATTTTTGGTACTTGAGCTAAAGGCCAGTTTCAAGTCTATTTCCAGCTGCCCTTTTCTTTCAATCTGCAAGTTGTTCATTTTGCTGGTGGAGCAAGATTTATCGATTTTCTGTACCTCTGTTCGCCCAATTCCTTCTCGAAAATTTACCTTCATTTCCTTTTCCTTTCCTCCTTGGCTCTCTTTTGTCCAGCAGTAGATTTTTTCTCCACTAAGCTGGACGTTCGAGCAGTTCTCGATCTCTTCCTTAGCTCCGAATCCAGAGGTTTTTCCAAAAATTTTACCGTGCATGATCTTGGCACTTATCCAAATCCTCTTCTAAGCTTCTTTTTTCTTCTTCCATTTGTTCCAGACCTTGTCTCAGTAAGTAAACTTCTAAACACGGCTCCTTCTCCTCCTCCTCCTCCTCCTCAGTATACTCAGTATCTTCAGTATCTGCAGTATCCTCAAATATGTCCATATATAGCCTGTCCTCCAGTCTAGATTCATCTTCAAGGTCCGTATCCAAGTCATCAGTATCGAATAGTTCCATATCTAGACTATCTTCCAGTCTAGCTTCTTCGTTAATATCCATTTCTAAGTCAACATCAGATTCATCGAGTTGCTCCATATCCAGACTGTCTTCTTCGTCAAAGTACATTTCTTCCTCTTCGAGATCCTCAGTTTCCAAACTGTCTTGTAATATAACCTCGTCCTCGATATTAATTTCCAAGTCGTCTTGTAGATCAAAATGTCGGGGGGTTCTTGTGAGATTGTAAATCCAGTACAGAGCAAACGCCAAGCCTGCCAACAATGCCATTCCAGGGATGGCGACGGCAAAGGCTGATGTACCAAAGCTGCTGGATTTTTCCACGACGATTTCTGTATGAACAGAATCCGCCATATTATGATTAATAGTAGTATCCTGTACGCCAACATGAATCGATTGAGACCCAAACAAAGGCGGGGAGTCCTCAACGATTGGAGCATACAGGTCACAACACAAGAAGTACAAGTACAAGACTGTTAGGATTATGCAATATGAAGCAAACATGATTCAATGCTATATTTATCACTCTCGCTGTCTCCATGCTTAGTTTTTGAAACGGTCACTGGATTCGGGATCTGAAGAAGAAGAGAGAGGAGAGAGCTCCTGGAGACAATGTCCTCATTCCAGGGAGGACTCCGGAATGGGCTTCACGGAAGGAGCGAGGTCCCCTCTCCCTCTCTCTCTCTCTCTCTCTCTCTCTGTGTATGTATGTATGTGACTGGTAAAAATGTTCTGTTATAACAGAATTCCATCTAATAAAAGGAGCCCATAAAAACACCAAAATATAGAGAGAGAAATACTATATTTCAGAGTCTGCTGTCTCCCTCTTCTAACTATTTTAGCGAGCGGATGGCTATCATAGATCTACGGGGAACAGGATATTTCTTATTAAGGCCAGTTAAAGCATTTAGTAACACTCCTTTTAAACATATCTCTTCACGGCTGTAATATTAGTCCGATATGAATTTATCAAAAGCCACTATGAATTCTAAGTTGTTTTTACGGTCTGGCATAAGGGCAAAGGATAAGAATCTGAAATATAGTATTTTTCTCTCTATATTTTGGCGTTTTTATGGGCCCCTTTTATTATACGTATGTATGTATGCGTTTATAATCATGTCTTTAGTCTTTGCTCTCAAACCACAGCCATTTCTTCAAGTCACCAAATTAATTAATATAACCTGCGGGTATTTTTTTGGTTTATTTCCACACTGCCTCTCTGATCACGAAATCTATGACGTAATTGTTGATCTGTGACGTAACATTATTGAGCTTTCTTCGTTTCTGGGTAAAAGCACCTGTCATTAATAATGCAGCTTGGGTGTTTATGTTCGTTCTAAGAGTGGGGTGACAATAATAATAATAATAATAATAATAATAATAATAATAATAATAATAATAATAATAATAATAATAATAATAATAATATTATTATTATTATTATTATTATTATTATTATCATTATTATTATTATTATTATTATTATTATTATTATTATTATTATTATATTATTATGTATATTGAATAATTTGCCTTTGTTGTTGCCTAACAATAAAGGCAAATTAATATAATAATAATAATAATAATAATAATAATAATAATAATAATAATAATAATAATAATAATAATAATAATAATAATAATAATAATATGCTCCTCATCCAAGGAAACTAAGAAAATAAGTATATTCAATAGACACGCTCAAAGGTCCCCCTTATACAACTGACTCTGACTCGACTACCATAATTCTTAAAATTTCATCTCTTAAACGCTTCCGTCATTTGATTTAAATGTCACGTCCATTATTAGGGTGTTCAGGTCGTCTGTAATCGGGTGAATTTATGTTTCTTCTGGTAATGAGGCGTTTAAAACTATAATCTGCCCTGTTGATTTATCTGCAATTTACAGCCTGGTAGGATTTGATGTTTGAACAAATTCTTTGTATTGTTGTAACATGAAAGTGAGTGAAAACGTCTTTGAATCTTACGTATTATTATTATTATTATTATTATTATTATTATTATTATTATTATTATTATTATTATTATTATTATTATTATTATTATTATTATTTTTGTGTGTGTCTATCACAGTCATCCTATTCGACTGGGTGGTTTTTATAGTGTAGGGCTCTAAGTTGCATCCTGCCTCCTTAGGAGTCCATCACTTTTCTCACTATGTGCGCCGTTTCCAGGAACACACTCTTCTGCATGAGTCCTGGAGCTACTTCGGCGTCTACTAGTTTTTCCAGGTTCCTTTCCAGGATTCTTGGGACCGTGCCTCTTAGTGTTCCTGTGATTATGGGTACAGTTTCCACTGGCATATCCCATATCCTTCTTATTTCTGTTTTCTGGTCTTGATAT
>NC_061108.1:90170408-90177908 GCF_015104395.2 Macrobrachium nipponense
CTCTCTCTCTCTCTCTCTTCCTCTCTCTCTCTCTCTCTCTCTCTCATTCGTTTGGAATGATGTTGGAACTCTTGATTTTATTTATTGTTATTTTACTTTCATACTTTGATTTTGTTCATAGTGAAAAATATAACGTTTTTTTTTTATTCAAGACGTTGCTTTAAACTGACCCTTTATATTGCAACGCCAGTTCGTGATGCTATTCATCAAAGATTCATTTTATCAGCTTCTCGAATTTTTTTTATGCAATGTTATATACGACAGAAGCAAATTCCATAAAAGTTATTTATTATTATTATTATTATTATTATTATTATTATTATTATTATTATTATTATTATTATTTAGATAATTCTTATCCAGTTGATCAAACTAACAGATTTACTATTGTTATTGCTATGATCGCCAATGAATCGTTTAGTTTATAGTCAGAATTAAATCATATTGCTGAAGAATCACTATAATTTCTCTCTCTCTCTCTCTCTCTCTCTCTCTCTCTCTGGCACTTGCTCTTTTTTTTAACATTCCATCGAATTTCACCCGACTCCCCGACCCATCAGCGCTCGAATTGTTAACATTTCATTCGGCTTGCCCCCTATCACCGTGAGATAGGACTCAATACGGGACCGAACCCCGGTCTTTCGTGTGATGGTCCAAGCCATCAGCGTGTGACCACCAAGGTTAACCTATCGAGGTGATAATCATATAACTCCTACAATATTCCTCCGACTGGGAGTGCGGCCCCTCAGCCCATTCAAAGGGGAAATGGTGTGCTGAAGGGGATGTGGGGCAACAGCTTCCCAACTAGTATAAGAAGTAACCACCCAAGATGGGGATCAAATAACAAATTCTCCTAATGATATTTACAGGGAAATCGGACAGATAATGCAATAACCGAAAATCATATTTTTATGACCACATATTTTTACATATTTTACTCTACATAGCAAAATTTTATCCCTTTCTTTTAGAGTTCTACTTGTTATTATTATTATTATTATTATTATTATTATTATTATTATTATTATTATTATTATTATTGTTGTTGTTGTTGTTGTTGTTGTTGTTGTTGTTGTTGTAAGGGGCCAACAATAATAAAAAATGTTGCGAGTCGTGTATAATTTTAAGACTCTTTACAAAACACTTTCGAACCCTTCCCTGGGTTCATCTTCAGTCTATATGAGTTGCCCTGGAAGATTCCTTTCCTGATATTAACCTCTGCTAGTCTTATTCCAGAGCTTGTAAGTATTGTATTCCAGTTGCGCATTGTATTTTTGAGGAAACTGATGGTGTTTTCCTCTGCCCCATATATTTTCAGACATTATCATTATTATTTTTTTTTTTTTTTTTTGCTCTATCACAGTCCTCCAATTCGACTG
This sequence comes from Macrobrachium nipponense, assembly GCF_015104395.2. Classification (NCBI taxonomy): domain Eukaryota; kingdom Metazoa; phylum Arthropoda; class Malacostraca; order Decapoda; family Palaemonidae; genus Macrobrachium; species Macrobrachium nipponense. Next base: position 90,171,788 of record NC_061108.1, read on the forward strand.
GGTGGTATTTATAGTGTGGGGTTCCGGGTTGCATCCTGCCTCCTTAGGAGTCCATCACTTTTCTTACTATGTGTGCCGTTTCTAGGATCACACTCTTCTGCATGAGGCCCGGAGCTACTTCAGCCTCTAGTTTTTTCTAGATCATTTTTCAGGGATCTTGGGATCGTGCCTAGTGCTCCTATGATTATGGGTACGATTTCCACTGGCATATCCCATAATCCTTCTTATTTCTATTTTCAGATCTTGATACTTATCCATTTTTTTCTCTCTTTCTCTTCAACTCTGGGTGTCCCATGGTATGCGACCATCAATGAGTGATACTTTCTTCTTGACTTTGTCAATCAACGTCACGTCTGGTCTGTTTGCACGTATCACCCTATCCGTCCTGATACCATAGTCCCAGAGAATCTTTGCGTGATCGTTTTCTATCACTCCCTCAGGTTGGTGCTCGTACCACTTATTACTGCAAGGTAGCTGATGTTTCTTGCACAGGCTCCAGTGGAGGGCTTTTGCCACTGAATCATGCCTCTTTTTGTACTGGTTCTGTGCAAGTGCCGGGCATTCGCTTGCTATGTGGTTTATGGTTTCATTTTTCGTATTGCACTTCCTACATATGGGAGAGATGTTATTTCCGTCTATCGTTCTTTGAACATATCTGTTCTTAGGGCCTGATCTTGTGCCGCTGTTATCATTCCTTCAGTTTCCTTCTTTAGCTCTCCCCTCTGTAGCCATTGCCATGTGTCATCACTGGCTAGTTCTTTAGTCTTCCTCATGTATTGTCCGTGCATTGGTTTGTTGTGCCAGTCCCTCTGTTCTGTCTGTCATCCTCCTGTCTCTGTATATTTGTGGGTCTTCGTCTACTTTTATTAGTCCTTCTTCCCATCGCACTCTTTAGCCACTCGTCTTCACTGGTTTTCAGATATTGCCCCACTGCTCTGTTCTCGGTGTTGACGCAGTCCTCTATACTTAGTAGTCCTCTTCCTCCTTCCTTTCGTGTTATGTATAGTCTGTCCGTATTTTGCTCTTGGTGTAGTGCATTGTGTATGTCATATGTTTTTCCTGGTTTTCTGATCTATGCTGCGGAGTTCTGCCTTGCGTCATTCACTATTCCTGCGCTGTATCTGATTATGGCACTGCCCATGTGTTTATGGCTTTTATCATATTTCCGGCGTTGAGTTTTGACTTGAGTATCGCCTTGAGTCTCTGCATATATTCTTTTCCTGACCGTGTCCTTCATCTCTTGGTGTTTTATATCCCCTCCTTCCATTATTCCCAGGTATTTTATCCTGTTTCATCTATGTGTTTGATGTTGCTCCCATCTGGTAGCTTTATCCCTTCAGTTCTCGTTACTTTGCCTTTTTGTATGTTGACTAAGGCGAATTTTTTCTATTCCAAACTCCATTCCTGATGTCCCCAGATACAATCCTTACAGTCTGGATTAGGGTATCTATTTCCTTGATGCTCTTACCATACAGCTTGATGTCGTTCCATGAACATCAGCTTGGGTTGGATTCTGTTGCCTCTTTTCTTGAGTTGGTACCCGGCATCCATCTTCTGTAGTACTTTTGTCATGGGAATCATGGCTACTACGAAGAGTAGTGGGGACAGTGAGTCGCCCTGGAAGATCCCTCTCCTGATATTAACCTCTGCTAGTCTTATTCCAGAGCTTGTAAGTATTGTATTCCAGTTGCGCATTGTATTTTTGAGGAAGCTGATGGTGTTTTCCTCTGCCCCATATATTTTCAGGCATTCTATTAGCCATGTGTGTGATATCATGTCGAAGGCTTTCTTATAGTCTATCCATGCCATGCTTAGGTTGGATTTCCTTCTCCTACTGTTCTTCATTACCATTTTGTCTATCAGGAGCTGGTCTTTTGTGCCCCTACACTTCCTTCTGCAGCCTTTCTGTTGGTGGGGATGGTGTTTGTCTCCTCTAGGTAATTGTATAGCCTTTCACTGATGATACCTGTTAGTAACTTCCACATTATTGGTAGGCCTGTAGTTACTGGCTATATTTCCGTTACTCTTGTCTTTTTGTACTAAGGATGTTCTTCCTGTGGTCATCCATTTGGGTGCATGGTGATTTGAGATACAATGCTGGAGTTGTTCTGCTATTCGTGGGTGTAGGGCCTTGAAGTTTTTGAGCCAGTATCCATGGACTTCATCGGGGGGGACCTGGGGCTTTCCAGTTTGGCATTTCTTCTTTTAGTTGGTGTCTGACTGTGTCTGTCGTGATCTCTGTGAATCTTTGTTTTATTCTCCCTGTTTCTTCTTCCTTGACTTCCTGGAGCCATGTTGCATGTTTGTTGTGTGATGCCGGATTACTCCATATGTTTTCCCAGAGTCTCTTACTTGGTTCGGCTTCAGGAATTTCTGGGTGGTTGTCTCCCCCTCTTAGTTGGCTGTATAGTCTTTTCTGGTTGGTTCCGAATAGTTTGTTCTGTTGGTATCCCTTATTCCTGTTCATGTACCGTTGGATCTTATGTGCTTTGGCCTTAAGCCTCTGTTTTACATCTTCTATTGTGTTATTATTATTATTATTATTATTATTATTATTATTATTATATAACCGCTTCATCTAGCTAAAATTCGGCATAATTATCATAGCCCTTTCCTGTCATACTCTTTCATCTATTTCCGTGCTTCATCTTCATCTATAAACAGCGACCCAACTTATTTATCTCTCATTACTCAGTAACCTTCCTCGCACCCTCATCTTGAATTCCATTTCAGCTTCCCAGATATCTCCAACGTTGCTTTTAATGTGAAAAATACAATTGAACATTTCACGAATCTCTTACGTACTATGGCGTTCTTATTTCTCGCATAACTAAAATTTATCAAACATTTATCATTTGGTTCAAACTGTAAACACCGATACATTAGTGTGTATAATAATGGAACAAGCATTAAATCTTCAATATTTTATATTACTGTAATTGGAAATACATTTTCACGTTGTCTACATTATAAAGGGAAGATTTTTCTTGAGATTGTCTTTTTGAAAGAGGGAAGTTGATAAGATATTTTCAAGTTTTAGTTTTCTTTCCTTCGTGATATTACTGACCTGTTTTATCCTTGAAGAGTAAAGGAAATATCAATGAATGAAGGTGAAACATTTTCCATCATATTCTGTAATTCAAGTATTGTGCAGGAATTCCTTCAAGTAATCAGAGGGGAAACATCGTTTCCTCATGTCTATAATACATGCGATTTCGAATTCATGCAGAAAGAGAATACTCGTATATCTGTTCTCACCTTCCAGTGAGACGCGCCCACGCTGTTTTGAGAGGTGTCGTTCTCTTTTATCCTTTATTATTCCCCTTTTCTGTAAATTGGATTCCATTTCAATGAGAGTTCATTTATTTTTCAAAGACCCCTGGAAATTATGTCATGGGAATATGCTCGCGGATGAAGAGGATAGGGAACCGCGTATTTTGCTGTTATTCTTATTTGTCTGCGAGCGTTTACTTCAAAGCATCCATTCACGATAATGTTATCCTTTCATTTTTGTTTCCTCTATGGCTGCCACTACCTGGGTCTTAATGGAGTCCACACCTACCGAGGCCAATAGTCGTTTCCGAGCCAATACCTCCCGAGCTAGAAACTGAGTTCGAGACCAAAAAGCGGTCCAAATCTACTCTACTCGAGTCTGAAACCAAATCCGAGACCAAGAAAAAACTTTGAACAAACGCCATCCGGGTTCAAAACCGAATCCGAGACCAAGACAAAGTCCGAGTCATCACCATCCGATTTCGAAACCGAATCCGAGACCTAGGCAAAGTCCGAGTCAACACCATCCGGTTTCGAAACCGAATCCGAGACCTAGACAGAGTCCGATTCAACACCATCCGATTTCGAAACCGAATCCGAGACCTAGACAAAGTCCGAGTCAACGCCATCCGGTTTCGAAACCGAGTCCGAGACCAAGAGAAACAAGGCCACGCCTTCCCGGTTCAAAAACGAGTCCAAAACCAAGGCAAAGTCCGAGTCATCACCATTCACGTTCGAAACCGAGTTCGAGTCCGAGATAAAGTCCTTGTCAACATCATCCACGTCCGGAACTTAGTCCGAGCCTGAGCCCAGACTATCAGATTTCCAATCCAGTCCCAGCAATGGGATTCAGTGTCTGAATTTGTGTGAGCATGGAAAACGCACATACAAAGTCCCTCTTGTAGACTTCTACGCACTCAGTCGATTAATCAAAGTGCTTTTAATGAGGAGAAAATTACCATTATCAAATAGATCTAACAGCTTAATACATTCTTCAGTCTTAACGCAACAACTAAAAGGTCATTCATAACTGACTCATGATAGACCACAATATTACAATGTTTAGAATGAAGCGCTGAGCTAGAAAGCCATTATTATAACTTGTATAATTATTCTACCGCCAATATTATGCATTATTTCCAACCATTTGAAATTTAAACATTTTCCTCAGCTTGTTTTGATGTGGTACAGCACTTAACATGCTTAGTCGAGAAAAATAAATCAGTTTAAACATACCATAAAACAACAACGATTCAAGGGAATTTTCAATAATTTCTTACTGTTATTACAAGTTATTCTTTTTTCGGGGTAGGGGGAGGGGGAGGTGGATGGGGTGTTTGTAAATCCATAACAAAATTTCACTGTGAGGTAATTCAAACATTTTACAAGAGGGTTATAAGGCTCAAACAACTATTACTTTATACAATACCTCCAACACTCATTACAAGACGGATTTGCTACGTCATTTTCAGTCAAGGCATAAACATTATTCGATAACGTCTCATAGACGAGCACGAGCATCAGAGACGAATACAAATATTAGTAAAAGAAAAACTGATAAGAGAGTAAAACGGAGGGTATTCCTAGAAAATTACAGTTTATTATTTTTTTTTTTTGAGGGGGGAGGGATAATCCAGTTAATCGTCATCACAGACGAGGGATAATCAGATTCCTCCTCCTTCAGGTTATCGGTAACGAGATTAGCGATGGTCCTACGATATATCTTTGCAAAATGTGTTTAAATATCAAAACTTGTTACTATGATATTTTGGAATGGTTATATTAACGATCGTAGTTACTTAATAAAATTTTTTAAAAAAAGCCAGTCACTCATTATATAAGTTTTACTCACCTTCCAATTTGAAATATATATCAAAATAAGATTTTCTGTGTTTTACTGATTTTACTCCAACGCAAAAAATTTCCAGTCAGCGAAACAAAGTGAAAAAGAAATCTCGCATTATGAAGATGAGCTAAGTCTGAATATCAATAGCGTCTGAAAGGCAGGGTTTTAGGGAGATAAGAAGAGCAGCGGTTGGGGGAATATTTTAAAACATCTCATGCAAATCTCCCAAGTAGACTCTTAAGGTTCCCCTCTAGTTTATAAATCCCGGATCTCTCCCGTATCGAGAAGAGCTTATCACCTTAATGAGTTCTCCGCTTTTTACTTGGTTCAAGGGAGGAAATTTTCATCATATATATATATATTTATATATATATATATATATATATACTATATATATATACATATATATATATATATGTATATATATATATATATATATAGATATATATGTGTAATATATATATACTATATATCATATATATATATATATATATCATATATATATATATATATATATATATATATATATATATACGTGTACATTTTTGTCACATAAACCTTGATATTTTTTTTATATTCACAAATATTAAGCCATAATTATCTGTTTGGTATACAGTTCACTATACCCCAAGAATAACGTACATATTTTTGGCCTCATACTGTAATTGATAAGTGCTTCGTCATCAGTGGGGTTCGAACCGCTGAGATACAGTGACTTTGGATCCCTGATGGCTCAGTGGGCACAAGTCACTGTACTTCAGTATATTTAAATCATGCAGCAGTTCGAATCCCACTGACGACGAAGCAATTATCTATCATAATTCCACTTGGAAGTAAATTAATCCCGATATATAGTAAATTTGATATCAAACGTTATTTATAGCTCCATAATTGTCATATAAAAATATCTTTTTATGATTGGTATGAAACATTTATGAAATGTAGAAGATAATATATTTAAGAAGGACGTAATTCAAGAACTCAGATAAAAGGGACAGTAGA
>NC_061108.1:90180408-90200408 GCF_015104395.2 Macrobrachium nipponense
ATAATATATATATATATATATTATATATATATATTATATATCATATATATATATATATATACGGATTCCAGGTGAAGATATATAAAAGCATACAGCAGGGTCCACAAAAACACATCAAATAGGCCAACGTTTATTCACATGATACGTTTCGCACATGTTCTATGTGCATCTTCAGTCTGTAAAAATAACATAATTAATTGTTAAAAATTTACAAAAATATTTTAAAAATAAAGTTTAAAAAAAAAATAGTTAACTTATAAAAATTAATATAACTTAAAAGGATTACAGTAAAAAAGACCCAGTTTCTCACCAAACCACTCAAAGGAGAAGGAGAAGAACGAATGACCAAGATTACACACCAACCTACGACTTCAGTTATGCAAGATAAAGAGGAGAAGCGGAAACGTTAGAGTTCAAAGAAGGAACAAGCCGTTTAATGTATGACTCAAGGGTTGTTTAGGTAATCACTATGACTTGTACCACCAATAATGGAGAAATGCTTTTTATTAACTTCGATTTTACATATAGAAGCATGGTTTTTTTATATTGGAAAATTCTGGTTTACTCAGTTTCTGGCCCGTTCTAAAACTGTATCCCATATGGCTACAATATCTCATCTGCAGCACCTCCGGCAAGATCCAACATAAATACCGGGACATCCCGGGCACTTGAATTTATAATAATGTTAGATCTCATGAAGGTCTGCAGTTTATCCTTGTAGTTTTATAGAATACGCCAATCTTGAGTGGATTGATTGGAATCAATTGAATCTTAAGGCATCCAAATTCTTGTTCAATTATTTGTTTAAGGTTCGTTGAAAACTTGCTGTCCGAAGTAAACGGGATTGTGGCAAATATATTTTTCTTTGGGACATTATAGGAGGGGTGTCGGATTAGAGAAGTGTTGTGACAGTATTCTGTTTAATTACGTTAAAAAACCAAATTTTTTAGGATATGCATTCTGTGAGAAAAAATTGACTAAAAACAAAATCTCATTATGAAACAGAGACCAACTAGAAGAATATCGAAGGGCCCTATAAACTAAAGTATAAATGGAGTTTAATTTAAAATTCTTAAAACATGAACTATAGTAGTTGTTAGCGAGTCCTGTGTATGTTTTTTTCCGATACACAGATGTAGTAAAATCACCATTGTCTCTGCTTACATTGATATCTAGAAAAGGTAGACAATTGTTGTTTTCTTTTCCATGGTGAACCTTTATATTTCCTGTTGACTATTGATATGGTCCAGGAAACATCTCACCTGCCAAGATTCCTTGAATAGTACAAATGTGTCATCAACATATCGTCTATAATAGATAGGCTTACATATATCTGGACAACTATTTAAAAAGTTATTTTCTAAAAAAGACATAAAATATTGGCGAACACAGGCCCCAATGGGAGCCATGGCAACTCCATCGACCTGCGAAAAGAGTTGGCCATTAAAAACAACATAGAGTCTTGCACAGCAAGCTCAAGAAACGTCTTAAAAAGTTGTCTATAAAACCATTAAAAACTACATGATCGTCATAAAAAAATCTTGTCTAAAATAATGTTGATAGTTTGTCATTTAGAGGCACATTTGTGAAGAGAGATTCTATATCAAAGCTTGCCATGTGTAGATAACCCATCTTGTAAAACTATTTCTTTCTGAAACTCATATCCATTTTTAAGTGAGAAATCATTGTAAGCAAATTCACCGAGTATTGAGACCAGATATTTCGATATTGTATAAGAAGGGCTGTTATAGGCTGCCATAATGGGTCTAATAGGAACTCCTTCCTTATGTATCTTAGGGAGTCCATATAAAATACTAAAAGAGGAGCCTGTCACAAATAGTTTCTGATATGTAGTTTCATCTAAAATACCTTCATTTTTTAATTTTCTCAAAAATCTATTAATTTTGTCTTCTCTTTTGTAAATGTCCAAGAAGTTTGGTTCTCCATGTGATCGAAATTTAGTGTTGTCAGCAAGAATGTTATTAACCTTATCAATATAGTCTTGTTATTTAGTATTACCACACCTTTTCCTTTATCTGGTTTACAAATAAACCAAACTATCCCGTTTGCCCTAGTTTCTGTAAGATACTCAAATCCTCTTCTTGAAGAACGGGGTCTAAGACACTTTTAACCTGGTATAAGTCTTATGTAAGAGAAATGATAACTTTTGTTGCAAACCCACTTTAAATCATTGAATAAATTTTAAACCCTTGAGTCTCTGAAAAAGCATTTCGAAAGGAAATAGAAGTCTGCATACTTAGGTCTGTAGGATGGCAAACAAAAATCCAAGCCAAACGAGAGCAAGAACTCCTCTCTCTTGGAGAGAACATAGTCAGACAAATTAAAAATACAGTAATTTCGGTCATTAAAATTGGGAGTAACAACACCTAGGGCTTTTAGTTTCTTTTGATGGCGTAATTGTACAGAGGAGATATGATTATTTACATATTCACAAAAAAGTTTTTGATACAGAAAACGGTCAATAATGGATAAATATGAAAATAGTTGTTCTCGTAACTGGGAAACAATCGTATGAGTACTTTCAATAAACTTTTGCTTCGTCTCAATCTCCTTCTTAAGTAGCTCGTCCAGGGCGTTTCTGTAAAATTCAGTGCGATATAAAGATGTCTTGTAGAGCCTGAATCTGACGAACTTAGGGTGTACTCCATTTAGAAGACAATACTGCAAGAAGTCCAAATCACATCTGGCTTTTTCCTCCTTTAAGGTCAATTTCTCCAACTTCCTCGAAGTGGTCAGGGTCGCTGGAGGATAACGGTGTCGAAGGAGCTGGGAAAAGTGTTGAATACGGCGAAGTCTCAGCCTGAATGCGAAGAGAAAAGACGAAACAGCAGCCGATGCAAATCATCTCCGGGCGTATCCACGGATTCCAGGTGAAGATATATAAAGCATACAGCAGGGTCCACAAAACACATCAAATAGGCCAACGTTTATTTCACATGATACGTTTCGCACATGTTTCTATGTGCATCTTCAGTCTGTAAAAATAACAAATAAGAATTGTTAAAATTTACAAAAAATATTTTAAAAATAAAGTTAAAAAAAAAATTAGTTACTTATAAAAATTAATATAACTTAAAAGGATTCCAGTAAAAAAAGACCCAGTTCTCACCTACTACTATAGTTCATGTTTTAAGAATTTTAAATTAAACTCCATTTATACTTTAGTTTATAGGGCCCTTCGATATTCTTCTAGTTGGTCTCTCTGTTTCATAATGAGATTTTGTTTTTAGTCAATTTTTTCTCACAGGAATAAGCATATCCTAAAAATTTGGTTTTTTTAACGTAATTAACAGAATACTGTCACAACACTTCTCTAATCCGACACCCTCGTATAATGTCCCAAAGAAAAATATATTTGCCACAATCCCGTTTACTTCGGACAGCAAGTTTTCAACGAACCTTAAACAAATAATTGAACAAGAATTTGGATGCCTTAAGATTCAATTGATTCCAATCAATCCACTCAAGATTGGCGTATTCTATAACTACAAGGATAAACTGCAGGGGGGACCTTCATGGAGATCTAACATTATTTATAAATTCAAGTGCCCGGGATGTCCCGGTATTTATGTTGGATCTTGCCGGAGGTTGCTGCAGATGAGATATTGTAAGCCATATGGGATACAAGTTTTAGAAAACGGGCCAGAACTGGGAGTAAACCAGAATTTTCCAATATAAAAAAACCATGCTTCTATATGTAAAATCGAAGTTAATAAAAAGCATTTCTCCATTATTGGTGGTACAAGTCATAGTGATTACCTAACAACCCTTGAGTCCTTATACATTAACGGCTTGTTCCTTCTTTGAACTCTAAACGTTCCGCTTCTCCTCTTTATCTTGCATAACTGAAGTCGTAGGTTGGTGTGTATTCTTGGTCATTCGTTCTTCTCCTTCTCCTTTGAGTGGTTTGGTGAGAACTGGGTCTTTTTTTACTGTAATCCTTTTAAGTTATATTAATTTTTATAAGTAACTATTTTTTTTTAACTTTATTTTTAAAATATTTTTTGTAAATTTTAACAATTCTTATGTTATTTTTACAGACTGAAGATGCACATAGAACATGTGCGAAACGTATCATGTGAATAAACGTGGCCTATTTGATGTGTTTGTGGACCCTGCTGTATGCTTTTATATATATAGTTATATATGAATATATATATATATACATAAATACTATATATATTTATATATGTAAATGTATATATAAATAAGCATATTCACACTCGCACACGCAGATAGACACACACGCACGCACGCACACATGCACACCCAAACACGCACAATATATATATTATATATATATATATATATATATATATAATATATATATATATATATATATATATATATATATATATATAGAAAACAGTTATGAGTCGTTGTGCTTCAATATCACCCATGTGCAGATATGAAATATTTAATAATATTTCCTTTCTGAAAACAAACATTTTTTACTCTCTATATTTTGCAGTAGAGTTAAACTTTTAATCTACACCATTTGTATTATGGTCTATTATTTGGTTTTACCTTTTTATGTTTTCCCATATCATTGAAACTATATAATATACAATTTATTCGAGAGAAATGTTTGGATACATTTAAGTAAAAGTTGCAATTTTGAATTATGAATTACAATATGGCGTTAATTTTCTTCTCAGTACTACATGAAAAAATAGACATTAGGGACATTTCTGTCAGGATGAATGAATTCTCATACTGTTTGACTCATGTTTTATTAAGAATGTTACAATAGTTACTGAAGTCATTTATTTTCTATTATCATTCTCCACATTTTTTTTCAATGAAAATAATTACCAGTCTATAATTTAATGAATGAACACATAATGGAATTTACTTTAAGTAAAAAATATATAAAGAAATGAATATAGGTACTAATTAATTTATTGTTTCATTGTTATTTCGCGAGTAATACGAAATAAAAGGAACCAATATTCTGACAGGTCTTTTAAGACTATTTCCAAGTATAATTAATTTTTATTTTTTAGGATAAGACATCAGAAATGTTTAACCCAGGAAATGATACATACACACACACACACACACACACACACACACACACACACACACACACACATATATATATATATATATATATATATATATATATATATATATATATATATATATATATATATATATCATATATATATAAAGTCTATACTCTGTTTTATTAAAGTTTTCACAATCTGAGTTATATTTCTATTCGAGGAAAACTTATTATAAGCACACACACCACAAAGTGAATTTTATTTTCCTTCCCAAGTGAATCTGATGTAATTTGAAAGCACTGATATATTATTACCCAAGAGGATGAAATGGAAAAATTACTTCAGAAACGAGGCTAAGTCTTCATACCTCTGATTTTTTCTCAGAAAGTATTTGTAAACCAAAGGTAGTTCATGACTGTCTGTTTGATATTCATGGTTTTGTTACCTAAATACATCATCTCTTTTAATATTAGATCAAATCAGTCATATATACCCTTTGATGTTATTAAGTCTGATATGAAGAGAACTGTTTGTCTCATCCATGAACGGGAAAAATTCAACACTATAAAGGAAAAATCTCATCACCTTAACCTATATAAAGGAAACTTCATGACCTTATTATATAAAACGGTACATTTTATGCCCTCCTTTCCTGAAAAAGAATATCATTTCACATCATTCCAGGAAATGGATATCGCCTCTCCTCTCTGCACGCAAGAGAGTAACTTTATTTTGCACAAGAGCGCGAATATCAGCATCTTCTAAGTAAAACTCATCTCACCTTTCTAGTGTCCAGTGGTGTAAAGATTTTTTCTTATTCTTTTTTTAATACTCAGGAATTTGAGTTTCGATAAGTACTTCAGTGAATCTAAACTTATCTGTGAGTTTCCGCTTGTGATTCGTCGCAACAATTATACTGTATTTATCTGTAAACTTTCATAACACCAATATTCGAAAGCCAGCTAAACCTATTTTAATATTATCCTCTTTATCTTGGAGAATCAAAACAAGAAGGAAAAAATAAAACTGGAAGGAAACAAATAAAACTGAACAAAAAGGTTAACTTTTTTGTGTGTGTAAGAAAAACGATGAGAAGTTTGTAAGATAATTGTTAGAGCAGATTTTAATTTATTCGAGCCCTTAATGAACAAAGGTAGAATATTCTCTATTATTACGAGTATATTAAAGAAAATAATATAGGAATATACAAAACTGAAAGCGAATTATACGCTGTAAATTATTATAGTTAAAAATCAATGGAAGCAAAACTCAAAATATAAGGGAAGAAAAATTTTGTTTTAGCATTTCTATTTTTGGACAACTGTTTTCAATTCCAAGCCAGAAGAGAATACATCAGCCTTCACCCTCCAGCGGGACACACTTCAGGTGCTGTGAGATGTCTGGCTCTCTTGTATCCTATATTATTCCCCTTTCCTGAAAACTGGAATCCATTCCAGAGACCTGGAATTTTTTAATGTTCCAGGGAAACTGCACCGAAGATATATTATCTCTGACGATGAGTACGAAACACGGCATCCGCCAGCTTTTTTTCCCCTTTTTTTTTCTACTTCTAAATTTGATGCTCTGGGAAGATTATGTGGGTACTTTTTTCTGGTGTGAAGTGCATGTTACACGATCACACTGGGAAATCCCCTTGCTTCGCAATGCTGTATGATCTGGAATTGTCTGTTAAGATGACAGAATACGAAGGGAATGAAAACAGGTCTTTCAAAAACGAATAATTATCTTGAAGATTTCTTAAATGTAAGGGACAGAGAAAAGAAAGAAAACCTGATTTTAGAATGCTTTGTATAGGGAGAGGTGATTCAGATATGAAAAAGTAACAGGGCCTGCAACCGATTGAGTTAAAAGTTGGATTTTATGACATTTTGGTGATATTGTAATTTAATAGCAGACTGGGCTGTAAGAAATGTTTGATAGAAAGAAATTTTACAAAAGGTTTGGTGAAGGTAAATTTGCTCCATATGTAATTCCTTATGAAAGGGAAAATTTGGCAAATGTTATAATCATGACATGACTGAGTGTAACTGATAGAAGTATTCATAACCTTTAAGTTCTTTTTACTGTATTGATGTTTCTTGAAAGTTAACATTTATGCACTTAGGCTCTGACACTCATTTATTCATTTCTGAACTTTGGCAATGAAAACCATGCTAAGATCTCGTTATTGTATCAAGGTCGTCATTTCACTGATTGACTGATTTTCATAGTCTACCATCACACGAGAAAGGTCTTTGATACCGAGAAATATCTCTACTAGGTATGTATATATATATATATACTCAATATATATATATATATATATATATATATAATATATGAATAAACTCTAAGTAAAGGACGTTTTTGAACGTCGAAAGATCTCGCAGATACCCCGTTGTTTATTTTCCTTCATGGCATATACCTTTATTCATGGATTTATCACGATCCTACTTTCGTGATTCAGTCATACATATATATATATATATATATATATATATATATATATATATATATATATATATAATATATAACATACAAATATATATATATACATATATCTATATATATATATATCTATATATAGATATAAGTTAAGCGTGTATATATATATACACGCTTAACTTCAAAGATGCGAATGCAACAGCATTCGCGCAATAACTGAGAGTATAAATGCTCCTACTCATTTTAATAATAATACTGTATAAAAGCTACAAAAACCGAGAATGCCTATTATCTCAAACTGAAAAAAGGCATATACTCAGGAGAATGGGATTTAATGTGCATTTCACCGGTAGTTTCTCCTATTCACAAAATACGCTTTGGTAATTTTAGTTTTTAAAAAATGTCGAGTTTGAATTTTCCTTGTAGCGTTCACAAACTGTGTGCAGAATTAATGGCAATGGGAACCGTAGGGAAAGTGTAGGAAAGATAAAAATGATCTATATATATTATATATATATATATATATATATATATATATATATATATATATATACTACGGTCACCTTCTATCGCTATGTAATCGCAACAACCACAATTGACAGTTAACGTACTCAATTCTTCGTACTTATTTGGTTCGCTTCTCACTATAAAGTCTAATATTCGAATTTCAACGCCAGTAGCAAGATTCGTACCTACACTCAGAGCATCAAATAGAGGTCCTGTTACCACTATTAACACTTTCTGATGCCTCGAACTCGAGTTCGAACTATGTTACGGGCTACAGTATCTCATCATGTTCCTCCAATTGGATCTCAGTGACAAGAGTATTGAAAAGTTACGAGAATTCCATTGTGGTTATTACAAGAATAAAAAATATATATATCTATATATATATAATATATATATATATATATATATATATATATGTATATATATATATATATATATATATATATATATATAGAGAGAGAGAGAGAGAGAGAGAGAGAGAGAGAGAGAGAGAGAGAGAGAGAGAGATGATAATTATTTCGCTATTCTGTTTTGAAAGGTAGCAATGGACCAAGAGCGGCCAAAGGCATTTGGTAACACATTCTCTCTCCCTCTCTCTCTCCCTCCATCCATCTTTCTCTCTCTCTCTCGATATACCTCCCCTCCATTATCTAAGGTCACCAAATCAGAATTGTGAATTACAAAAAGTGTTAACTGAATAACTCAGATTCTAAGCAGAATGATTAAATAAAATATTAAACTCAGAAGCACAAATAACTCAGATAACTCTCAGTAATTAATCAAACACCAACATTAGTTTAGCCATAACACTAGGCACAGTCAACACAGTCAGTACACAATAGTAATTAAGTCAGTTCCCATTTCTCTAGAACAATTCCACTCTTCTCCAGAACAATTCCCCTATCCAGAATCGCCGGTTAGAAGACAGTAGAACACTCCGGTAAGCACAAGAGCATAATCAAAAGATCATATTAACAGAACATCTCTGAAATACATATTAAAATACAATCCAGCCACACTTTGGCCAAAATAAAGAAAAGGCTTACCCATTCAGCACAGAATGCACCACACTATATAAAAACACTTTGCAGAAGCCATCCTGGCTTTGCCTCCTCTCTGTAATAGTCTCCCCTTCATTGTAATACTACATTCCATTATTTACGGGGAAAAGGCTCGCACGTACGCACAAACTCACACAATGTTCACAATATTCACGCCCATGAACTGCTTGAATCCAGTTCTCAAAAGTCACCTCTATGACTCGCCCGTGCATAGCAACAGGACGAGGCACTGATTTGCTAAGACAGTAATCTTGATCACACCAACTCAAAAAGACATGTCAGCCTTCCTAAGCTCGTCACTCGAACACTCTATCTCTAGGGAAGTTAAATGATGAGTCTCTACATTCCAAGAAACGTCATAGCATATCACATCATATATTATTAATCATATTATCTCAGCAAAACCCGCTCGGCCACCTGCATTGCTAGCACCAGCCTAGCCACAGCTCACATAAAACAGCTCATATATATAAAACACATGGCCGGCTCATTAAATACTATGATAAAAAAAAACTGCACGTCTCTAGCAGTACAATGTCAATCACACATTATCTCCAACAACCTGCATATGAGCTATAATAACAATTGAAAATATCTCCTCATCTAGAACTTTCTTACACTCCCATGTATGTGATTGGTCTGCAGCTGTACAGACACATGAAACATGCTGTAGAAAGGCGAAACGCCTCCCCGTGGAAGACAACTGACGATTTCCGTAGTCCAAAAGCGCTGAAAAACCCCGTTGACTCGTAGAAACTCTCGCATGTGGTCAAACATCAGCAACATCTCTGCAATCGTTGCTGGTGTTGGAGAACGATGTTTATGGTGATGCAGTACGTCAGTCATGTCATCGGTCAATCAAAGAAAAATCTACCCCAGACATACTGCTGTCAATTAATGATCTCAGATATCCCCCCCAAAAAATATTAACTGAACGTCTTCCCATTAACCCTATTAATATGACTACTGAACTAATTTCTAACTACAACTCGTGAAGGAACTCCACAAGATCGCTAAATCACAAATCACTATCATAACCCCACAAAGAAAAATGCTAAATTCTCCAACTTAATTCTCCAATAATATAAAACAAAAACTTGCCAAATTCACACATTAGCACACACTCCACCCAGAACTTACAGAAACTCCATGGACCTCTGTCATCACATTTCAAACTCAGAAATTCTCACAAGAAAAAAATGTTCTCTCAAGCTCTGATATTTCAGCAACCCACAAAATCAGTAAGAACTCTTTACTGTCTAACAGCAAAACCCTTTACTGCTTATATAATTAATCTCCATGAAATATAATGTCAAACAAACATTTTATTTAATTCACGTACCCCGATAAATCATATCTCCTGTCCAAAAATAGAAATGCTATTTAAAGCTTAACCCCAGTTACGACATATCTTGTAGGAAAAGAAAAAAAAAGAAAAAATAATAATAACAACAATAATAATAAGTGAACTTTCCCCATCACAAAGCACATAATACATCGTATACATAACCCAACTTTATCCCCATTACAAGGCACATATGTATCGTTACGGAATTTGCTATCGCAACAATTTCATCGATCAGAAACGACCGGAAACAACCCCCCTACGAAGTACATCTCCGTAGAATGCCAAAATCAGCATCTCTCAGAATAGTGCTAAACTCTGAGTAATCAACACTGAAGGAAAAGTCACCAAACGGACTCACCACGGCATTATCAGCAAAAATCCACCTGTGAACACGTCAGGTGCTCGAACTGCAGTATAAGCACATTCCACAAAATTATCTCCAGGAAATCACCAAGGTGCTCAAAAAAAATTGTCATAAAGACATAACTCCCACATGATACTGCCCAATTATAAAAAACAAATTATCACCTATCCGGGATATAAACTACGGTAATCACAATTCCACAATTATATGCCACCAAAAATAACCCACTGGTGAATATAAAAAATGCAACATCTCCATAGGGACTCATAAAACTGCAACGCAGTAATACCACTTGCCTCCAATTAGTCACAAAACCAAGAACCACAGTATCCCCTCTCTTTTAGCTCATAAAACCCCAGAAATTCAGCTCCAAAAATCATAACCACAAAAAAAAAGATCACCACCAAAAATGAGTGCCATCCACATATTACCATGTTAATAATAATACCACCCAGGCAATATAAATAATTCCCTCCATTACACCAATAACCCCATATGGAATAAAATCAAGTCTCCAAAAAAAATTATATCTCCAAGCAGAGTAATCAAAAAATGAAACTCCATCCCCGAAAAATGCACTCAAAGCATCTAGCTGATACACTCGAAAACATTGCCCCATATCTCCTCTCACAAGGGTTTCTATTTGCAACAAAAAAAATGGCTGCAAAAATAATTGAACTAAACATAGCTCTCACCACCATAGGCCTAAACTGTGGAATATCTCCAACAAAAAATAAAAAATATCAAATGGCCAAAATATTATATCTCCAATTTTCCAGTAAAATGACCCCGAAAAGCCTCTAAGGAGCTCAATGTTACACCCAAAAACTATAAACTCTCTGTTTAACATAACTGCTGAGAAAGGGCAAAAACTTGGCAAAAAAAATTGCCCAGGAAATTCTAGAAAAAAATCCTCAGTGTGCCATAACTCATAACAAAACTCCAAATCCGAAGTGTCTAAGCAAAGACTTCCCCATATTCACTACGGCACCGGCCACCAGAAACTCAATCAAGTTTCCTATCTCTGGCAAAGTTGCAACAAACACAATTGTGCAAGAGGCCAACAATTTCTGGAACACATGTATACAGAAAAAAAATGTGGTGCCATTATGTAGAACATGCAAAAATGCAAATATTCTCCCTATATCTCTCTGCAGCATCAAACGGCTGAAATTATAAACACATTCCTGAACAATGACTCCAAGTCACGAATTGAGATATTCAAAAATCTACACAAACTTTTCGGAGAGAAAAAATAAATTCAAATTCGCCCATGATAAAAAAAACTTACGTCAGGGGTGGCTAACGTCCAAAAAAGGGAAAAGAAAAATCAATGGCACTATTAACTGTTCCCTTGACACCTGTAACATCTGTGACTCACGTAGACTTCAAGCAACTGTCTGCTAAATCCATAAAAAAAAGGAAGACTAAATCTTTGGTTAGTACCTCCCATATTCACAAACATCACCACCCTTAATAATCATTACAAGCACTCATGTTAGTATAAAAATAACACCAATATCAGTATCAGAATCACCAACCATCAGTACTCGCTAGTATCACCAAAATTCACGAGAAATTGTTATCACTACCCATAAATCATTGACACATTCCCCAAAATTATCACCATGAACTCCAGTAGAATCCACGTAAATATCTCCAGTAATGATAATAATCCTCCATAGTAATTCTCCATAATAATTCTCCATAAAATATCTCCATAAAATATCTCCATATCACCAGAAAGGGCATTAATATTGCTATTTCCCCCATAATTCCAATATCACCAGTATAGTAGGCTTTAATATTGCCATTCCTCAGTATTCATCACCATTGCCACACCCCCATAACCCCAATACCACCACCATTTAGCACCAGGTACAACACCAATCATCACCATTTGACATCACCAGTCATCACCATTTTAAAATAGTCTCCATATCCCAAACAAATCACCATTATAAGATAATCTCTGTATCTCCAGTTATAATTATGCCCTCTAACATTGCCTCCAATCGCGAGGAAAACTAGCATCGTATTCATTAGCATTTCATTACAAAACAGAAAGAAAAAAAAATCTTTCTAAAAGAAACTCTGGGGGTATCTCACATCATCTCCCAGTGGCTATCAGCTGATTTCATGGCTTTGAACTTTCCTATTCAAGGCCAAACTGACCCCCATTACCCCGACACAAAAGAAAAAAAAAAGTTCACCCCCCCCCCGTTGGCACAACCCCATGGAAGGATCCCAGCCTCGCTCATCAAAATATAAGCTGAGTGCGTATACATGAGCGACCGCTGTCTCCGAGGGCCAAAAAAATGCAATCCAAGCATCCCCAAGAACTGAACAGCATGTATGTATGAAACAATTCATATGCATACGTATCAAAACCAAGACGAATGCGTCTCCTTTAACATGTGCCAGGAAAAAAAAACACATCACGTTCCACTCCTATGGGGAAAAAAATGGTCTAACTCCAAAAAATTATTAATAAACAAAGGCAAAAAATAATAATATCACACTCACATCTTCAAATGAGAGAACACCCGACCACCTGATTCGTGCGCGCTTCCACATAAACACGCGAATACACATATTATTGTGTGTGTAGGAACAACTCGATAGTCGAGCGAGAAAACACTTGGCAACACGCACTCACAAAGCCCAACTGAGTAACTCATTCCTTGCAATGTCTCGCGACGGATGAAAAATGCTGACCCTAATCGAAGTTTCCCTCTCAGTACCAGATCAACAGCTCAATAATTCTTATCCTCTGTCACTTACTAACTGAAATCTTACACATTCCCTCAACCAGACTCTCTGAAAACAACCTTTTACAGCTGCCACCACTATAACGAGATGATAATTATCTCGTTATTCTATTTTGACAGGTAGCGATGGACCTAGAGCGGCCAAAGGCAATTGGTAACAAATTCTCTCTCTCTCTCTCTCTCTCTCTCTCTCGATACCCAATAGCTCTCTCTCTCTCTCTCTCCATCCATCTTTCTCTCTCTCTCTCTCGATATACCTCCCCTCCATTATCTAAGGTCATCAAATCAGAGTCGTGAATTACAAAAACATGCATTTATTTAAAAGCAAAGTGTTAGCAGAATAACTCAGATTCTTAACAGAATGATTAAATGAAATGTTAAACTCAGAAGCACAAATAACTCAGATAACCTCGGTAATTAATCAAACACCAACATTAATTTAGCCATAACACTAGGCACAGTCAACACAGTCAGTACACAATAGTAATTAAGTCAGTTCCCATTTCTCTAGAACAATTCCACTCTTCTCCAGAACAATTCCCCTATCCAGAATCGCCGGTTAGAAGACAGGAGAACACTCCGGTAAGCACAAGAGCATAATCAAAAGATCATATAAACAGAACATCTCTGAAATGCATATCAAAATACAATCCAGCCACACTTTGGCCAAAATAAAGAAAAGGCTTACCCATTCAGCACAGAATGCACCACACTATATAAAAACACTTTGCAGAAGCCATCCTGGCTCTGCCTCCTCTCTGTAATATTCTCCCCTTCATTGTAATACTACATTCCATTATGTAGGGGGAAAAGGCTCACACATAAGCACAAACTCACACAATGTTCATAATATTCACGCCCATGAACTGCTTGAATCCAGTTCTCAAAGTCACCTCTATGACCCGCCCATGCATAGCGACAGGATGAGGCACTGATTTGCTAAGACAGTAATCTTGATCACACCACCTCAAAAAGACATGTCAGCATTCCTAAGCTCGTCACTCGAACACTCTATCTCTAGGGAAGCTAAATGATGAGTCTCTACATTCCAAGAAACGTCATAGCATATCACATCATATATTATTAATCATATTATCTCAGCAAACAAAATCCCTCTTTTATATAACATATATATATATATATATATATGTATATATATATATATACATATATATATATTTATGATATTATATATATATATATATATATGTTATATATATATATATATATATATATATATATAATATGTATATATATACATATATATATGATATATATAATATATATATATATAGATATTATATATACATATATATATATATATATATATATATATATATATATATAAATATATCTATATATATATATATACACATATATATATACCCACATATCATATAATATATATATATATATATATGTATATATATATATATATATAAATATATACATACATATATATGTATATATATTAGACATATATATGCATTTAATGTTAAATATGCACGGGTTCGCATATTTAACATTAAAAATTCCCCTTCTTCGGTTAAGCATAATATGAAAATATATTAATTCCGAGGTAGAGCGAATTAGATATTAAAGGACATTGTAGCCGATATATGTATATGAATCACGGAAATGTGATATGACCTTATAGATTGGCTACATGCTGTCAAAAGCACTACAAACACTACCGGAGTCGAGGTGGGTTGATGTTGTCTCCAAACCAACTAATTACCTGCGCGCGAAAGGTATATGAGGGTGAGAGCGACATGAACTTTTAGCCTCTCGCGGTGGTGTAGTAGGTAAAAGCTTCACTGACGTTCCTGGGTTTGAAAGGATGCACGGGTTCGCGCCCTGGTCCAGGCAACGTCTATTATCGTGAAAAATTCCCCTTCGGTTAAACATATATGAAAATATATTAATTCCGAGGTAGAGCGAATTAGCTATTAAAGGACATTGTAGCTCGATATATGTATATGATCACGGAATGTGATATGACTTATAGATTGGCTACGTGCGTGCAAAAGCACTACAAACACTACCGGAGTCGAGGTGGGTTGATGTGTCTCCAAACCAACTAATTACCTGCGCGCGAAAGGATATGAGGGTGAGAGGCGACATGAACTTTTAGCCTCTCGCGGTGGTGTAGTAGGTAAAGCTTCACTGACGTTCCTGGGTTTGAAAGGATGCACGGGTTCGCGCCCTGGTCCAGGCAAGTCTATTATCGTGAAAAATTCCCCTTCGGATAAGCATATATGAAAATATATTAATTCCGAGGTAGAGCGAATTAGATATTAAAGGACATTGTAGCTCGATATATGTATATGAATCACGGAAATGTGATAGACTTATATATATATATAGAATATATATATATATATATATATATATATATATATATATATATATATATATATGCACCACGCGTGTGTGTGTATGTGGTGTGTTTTTGGTATTGTACTTTTCATTTTGGTATCGCAAACGAAAAAGATAAGGTTGCATTTGCAGGAAGAAATGTTGATTCTAGCGATATTTATATCTCTGGTCAGAATTACAACCGTTCTCCATTGATGAATATTTAACCTGACATTTATTGCAGAAAGTGCTAAAACCTTCAATCCCACATGTATGCAATCAACGCAGCTACATTAACATATCTCGATTTTATGAATATGTCGCTTGATAGTCCTTTCATGCTATGAATAAGCTCCATCACTGAGACACTGCATTTACACGTTAATGAAGTTATTCCCGGTTAAATACACTTCCATTCATATTATCGAGAAACCCTTTTTCAATCTAAAAAGGATTTTAGAAATAGTTTCACACACGGTTTGATTTCATTTCACGTAAGTTACAATAATGCAGAAATATCAATATTAAAGCTTAAAATTTTAGCAAGATGATTATGAACATTACATATCTCCTAGTCTAATTAACATTATTTTTCAATTATTATATTTCAGGATAAGGATCTTTATCGTGTGCGTGTGTGTCTTTACATCATCTCATCCAGTATCCAGGCGGGAGATGCCCTAAGTAAATCGATGAGGTACATTATTTCGAACAAGACATGGCATTTTGGAACCAAGGGAAAATGGCAACTGTATATTTTGACAGTGTTAACAATGAATAACTACTTGTATGCATGTTTATATTGAAGCTATTTGAGTGAGAAAAAACTAATCAGGGTAAAACAACCGGAAACCTTAAGATGTTTCTCACTAGACTATCAGTGATTTGCCTTTCTTTCCGTATGGTTATTTATGTGACTAACAGCACCGTAACAGTACAAGATAAAATGCATATACTGAGAGAGGCAGTCAGAGAGGGTTTGCAAAACCAATCTTAAATTGTATTTTAACCCGGGCACTGCCGGATTCTAGCAAATTGGTTACAGAATGCAGGAAAATTATTATAACGATGTTCCCTCAAAATAAAGTTGAATGATCTCAACAACTTGCTTCAAAGCAACTTCGAGGTATAATCTGTAACTGTAGTGTCTCCATATATAACAAGTAAAGAATGTGCAGAAGTTTCTTTCTGTACAGCGTTTATTGATGCTGTATGAAACCCTAAGCCATGGCTCATGAAACTTTCAGCTGATGCCCAAGAAACTTTCAGCCACGGTCAAGTGGTGGCCTGTGTTTTTGGCACATATTGTGGTGCCAGACGTACGCTCATGGTTCACTTTGACCTTAAATAAAATAGAAACTACTGAGATAGAGGGCTGCAATTTATTATGTTTGATGATTGGAAGGTGGATGATCAGCATTCCAATTTGCAGCTCTCTAGCCTCAGTAATTTTTAAGTTCTGATAGCAAACAGAAAAAGTGCGGACTTACAGACAAATAACCACCCCAATAGTTTTCTTTTACAGAAAACTATAAATCTGGCTTTGCAAAATCAGATTTTCTTATGAGAGTGCGATGTCTATTGCAGTCCTTAGAGCTGATTTAAGGTCATGACCTTCGTTCAACGAACGCTTGGGTTAAAAGTTCAGTTAGGGAAATTTTATGTTATTATCTCAACAGATACGATGATGCTAGAAGCTGTTGTAGTGTGGTAAAAGTGTAATGTTCTTTTCATCCTCTTCGTGCTACGTCTAAACATTTGGGATTCTATTAGTACACTAAGAGACAGGGACTGGTGAGAGTAGCGCCATGTTGAGCTAAGTTGAACACACTTATAATAATCGTAAGTTGAATAATGATTTTTGTAATATTTCTTAGCCTTTGTTAAACGGTCAAAGGTACGCACTAAAATTAGTATTTCATTGCGCTGCATGCATTATTTTTGTTTTTCAGAATAGTTAGAATGTTAAATTACTTCCGTACGATACCATTCACAAACTGAATGCCATAAATGAAAATGCACGCCTCGACATTTGCTGAGTCCTGGTTCGATCAAAGAGGCTTTTACCGAAAGTGAGTAAATGCAAAAATAATGCATGATAAAAGATGGCTTCTCTCACTGAGGCGCGACGGGGAGAGAGAGAGAAAGAGAGAGCCTTCGGCAGTCCACCAATTTGGAGGCACACTTTAGCCATCGATGCTCTGAATGGACATTTTCTCACCCACGAACTCTGATGCATAAACATCAGTTATCATAGTCATTTTCCGTATATATTTGCGGTAGTACTTGATTTAAGTACGTAATAGGGATTTTCAAACAGAAACATATTCGTCACACCAGACTCCTAGTTATTTTATTTTATTTTCTTTTTATAAATTCCAATCTTTTTTTCTCTCATCTTATTTAGTCAGTGACATAACCCCAAGCCTAACATTATCCATTTCACTGCCTCATTTTTGTTACAAAACTATTTGTTGAAATAAAGATAAATCAGTACCACACGAATAAATCATATTTGAAAATTATTCACTCCTCTTTCCGGGTTTTGAAATGTTTAAATATTTGTCACATATTAAAATACGTATGATAGTCGAGAGCATTTCTGGATTGCGACTCCAAACTGCATATGATACGTCCATTGAGTAGAACACTTTGCTTTCCAAATATTCGTAAATAAACCTAAATATAATTATATATGTAGATATATATCCATACATACATGTGTGTGTGCACGCGCGCCTGTGTATGTGTGTATGAATTTTTGTACACATGTATGAGTATAAGAATAAGGCAGGCAACTGAACACTATCGCGATATTGTACGTTGTATCTTATAGCCTAGACGTCTAGACGTTCGTAATGCTTTGACGGCGGCGAGGTTACGTATGGAAGAGTTCGCTCTCTTTGATCCCAAAAAATTTGGAAAACGTGAGTCTTTACCGAATTTCCTTCCAATCTGCAACTTCATTATCACAAGACTGGAGATTTCAGGTCCATCTGAAGGGAGGAGAAAAAGAGGGAATCTGGTTAGTGCTGGCGAGCATAGTAATGGAGAGGGGATATTAAGGAGCACCAAAACCTCTTTGATTTTGTTCTTTTAATTTACATAAAACAAATTTTCGTTCTTCCGTGAAATATGTATGGAGTCGAAATTCAGTACAGGTCACACTGTATGCTACAGTTTTGCTAAGTATTCAGTTTCGGTTAAATGAATTAGTGCTACTGATAAAATCCATCAAGCAGGAAGAATATGTTGCCCCCTGTCTCTTCCAGAATTCTACAAGCAGGACGTGAGCAGGACCCATTTTGAAGCAAACTACAAACAATGGAATGGAAGATATAAAAAATACTCGGTTGTACAAACAACAACTGAACCTAGCAAGTTATATAACCATTCTAATCTCTAGTACATCTGTTTAGGAATAACTCACATACTTGGATAAGACAAGACGAAGAAATAGACTAACACCGGAGGACTAATAATTTTCAGTTTCTCTTTTAAATCTCCTTCGAATATCTTGCCCAGAATTAGGCCAAGAGTGTATAGATATGAGCTTCAATTAATGTTATCCATTTACTAGTTCTATTAAAGCATATGTAACGATGTTTCTCAGCATTCTACTTTCACTTCTTGCAATAACTGAACAATGAAATTAATGGGTTCTATGTGATTTTTCCCTTATTCTTTTGACCAATTCTAAATGAATGTTTATGTTAATTTCATCTGAAATTTAATGAGTCATCAATCCATTCATGGAATATTTAAACCATCTTGCCCCTCTGGTGACGACAGTTTTTTCTACATTATTTTATGAAAAGATTACATTTACATGAAACATTTTCAGCAGCACTGATTTGAATAAATCAAAGCAAAAAAAAAAAAAAAAAAAAAAAAAAAAAAAAAAAAAAACTAGAGAGTTCTAGGACAATTGTTTTCCTGTCACTTTATCTACAAAATGCTTTTACAACTTCATTGTAGAAAATCTCCAAACTATAATCTATATAACATAAGTCCCTATCTAACAGATGTTCTGTAGTTTATTGTCCACGTATCCAGGACTGAGAAACATAATGCTCGAAGGAACAATATAGAGAATACAGATTTTCATACTCA
>NC_061108.1:90202908-90212908 GCF_015104395.2 Macrobrachium nipponense
ATATATATATATACTATATATATATATATAATATTATCATATATATGAATATATGTTTATATATTATTTGTATGTATATATATATTATATATATATATATGTGTGTGTATATATATATATATATATATATATATATATATATGTATATATATATATATATATATATATATATATATATATATATATATATTTGTATTTTATAGTGTGATTCATGCTTTTTCATTAGTGTAAATATGTGAACTGGTCTCCCCGACGTTACTAAAGATGCAGACGCTGAAAATACGTTGCCTCTTGTTTTACCCGTGAATCTTTTATTTTTTTTATTTTGCAATTAACAGGTACTGGTGGTCTGCCATTTTGGCTTGAATGTTCACTGGTATGCTCACAGAAGACATTTTTATTATCATTAAGAATGAAAAATATCATTTTTCGAAGGTGAGCACATTAATTTTCTTAACTAGAACACACCAGTGAGGATGGACCGGCATTACCTTGTACTGAATAATTCTGAAGTGGGCGTTAGAAATGTTTTGTGTGCCTTATTGGAGCGAATAGAAAGATATTCATATCTAGTGGTTATATAATAGTGGTTATACATGATAGAGGTCCCAGAGACTTATCATGTATCATGCCAGAGACTACATTCTTGTAGTCACTATAGCTCCCACCAAAAACTAAACTTTGATCTTGATAAAAAAAATTCGAAAATAATACAAGGAAACTCGCACCACTCTTGTCTATCTTAATTTGAAAACTATAGTCGCTCGATTAACAAGGACAAGGGTTATAAACTAGGAAATAGATACTTATTTTCTGCATAGCTGACCTGTATGGACTTTGCTGGTCACAAGACCTGTAATTCTATGTATATTGCATCCTAATAACAAAAACAAAATAATAAATGATACCACTATGTTACTCTGATGAGGATGCCTTTATCCCGCTCCAAGAAAATGTATCTGAATGAACTGATTTATGCACGTATGGGATGTTATCAAAATGTTTATCCGTATTCATAGAAGGGTGGTTTTAGCGTGTATGGGATCGAATTTGACTATTTATTTTCGATTTTCATTCAACGATTCATGAGGTAAGCGTAGCCAGAAGAGTCAGGAGACTGAGTGATTAAGAAAGCGGTGTATCTTTTGAAAACATAATTTTCTTGTGAATAATTTATCATAACAACGTCCAGATAACTAAAACAATTCACTACAAGAATATGAAATCATTTTTGACAAAGCAGTCAAGAAACCTTATAAAGTAGCTTCAATCCCGATGAGAATAGCATATTTTTAACGAATATTCCCAGTAGTAAATCCGGCCTAGGGCTATACAGCTGAAATGAAAATACCAGATAAGCGCAAATTCCTAAAAAGGAAATAATCCTATCCGTTCGTTATTCCCCAGAGTATTTTGACCTGAGTTCAAAACAAGCATCTGGGAAAAGAGGTATCACAAGAACTCCTTTTCGGTGCTCGTATGTTCTTTTACGTGTTATTTCTTGTTAAAATGAAGGGCAATATGCCTGAGCTGTTATTCTTGGCCGTGCCAACTGAAATCCACTAACTCTTAGAATATTACAGTGAGTCGATCGATAGTGGATAATGTTATAAAGGTTAAAGTATACGTATTGATTGGCTCTTCTGTGAATGAGGAAATTATCAACGGTAATATATATATATCTATATATATATATATATATATATATATATATATATATATATATATATATATATATATATATAAAGGATACTTTATATATATTCATAAAGTGTATTTTACTTCGCTTAATATTGTTTAAGGGACCAACTTTATTTCGCACAGGAGAGGTAACATCAGCATGAACCATCAATCAAGTTCCAGTGGTAGAGGACAATTAAATAAGTGTCACCATTTTCTTTCGTAAATATTCAAGAAAAACTACTTAAGGTTACCAAAAGATCTGTCAACGTATAAGTGCAACCATAATCCACCCCAATTAGAGGTTTCCAGATTATGGCAAAAGAATTTGACCAGGACTAATAGCTTCACAATAATCTAGATTTATGTCACCTCAGTTATAATACTTTCGAAAAGTTGGCGAATTTGTTTCTTTGATTTTTACCTAAAGATACTTTCTTCTAGAAATTTCCTTCGTCCGTATACATGATTTTATCACCAAAACTGAAACTTGCTATTTTCTTTTACTTAATTTTTTTTCAGAATCGAAATTGTCTTTTACCAATCACTCCACTTATTCTTTTATTTCCCCGTTGACCAATGATATGCCTCAATTTTACTCTTCAATCGTCTAACACTGCTTCCCACTGGCAATATTGCCATATATTTCGTCATTTTCCGTTAAGTATACTTTTAAAATTACACTTTTTTTCGCGACGCTTAAGCTTTCCTTTTTATCCAACATTAAAACTCACTATCTCTCTCTCTCTCTATCTCTCTCTCTCTCTCTCTCTCTCTCTCTCTCTCTCTCTCCATGGTAGTGAGAGAATGGATATCGCATTCAGAAAAAGCAATATCTTTCTAGCTCTTTATAACGCCCGGAAGTAAAAATGTCAGAAAGAAAGTGTCTCCTTTCCACATCTTTATATAATTTATGTAAACGGCTCTAAGGTCTTCCCTCGTTCAGACAGTAGGCCTTTACGACCCTCTGCAGGAGGAGATAAAAGGCAGGCCTCAATAACTCAGCGCCCGTTGCCTTTATTAAAATCGATGTGCTCAAGGAGGCCTTCCTAACCTGCCTCGTTTGAAATGTTTCAATTTCATTTCTTCTAGTTTTCTTAAAACTGAGAAATGAAATAGGCTCCAGTCACAGTCCAGTGCTGGGTCTGTCATATCAGGTATGTGTGGTGAAGAGGGAGGGTGGGAGAGGGGGTCTTGGTGGGTAGGTGAGTTTTTTGGTGGAAGGGTTGGGTGGTGGGGTGGGTAGGTGGAAGGATGTCCGATCCCAATATGCCAAACTTCTACTTTCTAATCTAATGTTTTTTGGGGGGATGAGGTTGTCAGCCCAGTGCTAAGGATGTTCAAAATCTTATGCCCTGAGGAGCGTCTGGCATTTTTTAGCAGTAACCCAATTTTGGATTAATCAGGGTAATTGTTGCTCATTATCTATTTATTTTCAAATGCGTCATTATTCAAAAGCATATGAAGTACATTCGGGTAAGTCACTAGAGTTTGTAATGACAAAACAAGTTCTTTTAAAGGTACTTATCCGAAATGGTCTAATTTGGGTGAAGAACTAGCCAAAAAAATCACAGTATATGGAGCTACTCTCATTTTATCTTGCTACTTACAAGTACGAGTATATCTCTATATTTTCAGTTTCATGAACTAGCAATATATTCTAAGTATTGTTAACTAACGACACTTTGGAATCACTATGACAAGGTATACTTCTTTCCATTAGGTGCAATCAACCAAAATTTGTACATCTTTATTTTCTTTACTAACCCGTCATGTATTTCTATCACGTCAACCTATTATAACCAGCTCATCCTATTTCATCTTATCACTCTAATATATGAAAATTAAGCAGAGATGAAAACAAAAACAAATCCTGAATACATTCTCGAGTTTTAAGCCATAAATCTAAAAAAATGAGACAGGAATTGGAGGCAAACTTATCTTTAAAAAATTACTTGTAGGTAAAACCTAGGTCAAAATATGAGAAAAAAATATATCCGCATTTTCGTAAATACAAGTTGGTTTCCCTACTGGCCAACTGCTCTCCAATTCCAAGCAAAAAGAGAATAAATCATCTTTCACCCTCCAATGAGACTCGGAATCCCTCTGTGTTAGAGGTCTCATTTCTTTCATCTTTTACTCTTCCCCTTTTCAGTAAATTAGATTCTATTTCAATGGCGTCTCCTGGATTCTCCATTGTCTCGGGGGAAATTATGTCGCTGAAATATGCCCACCGATGATAAAGACTGGACCACCATTTTTCCTGGTGCATTTGTTTCCTTGGTATTCAAACAAACACGTCATAACTTGTAGACATGGAACACCTTCGGGATAATATTTCACAAGTTGCAGATGTATGTATGTATGTAGCCTATGTATGTATGTATGTATGTATGTATAGGTGAAAACATTGTTATGTTTCGAAAAGTCGTATGTAGATGATTTTTTTTCATTGTAAGATTAACGAAAAAGAGGATATGACATACTTTGACATTGCTATGTCGATGGTGTGAGTACGTTGCATAGTTGAAAATTGTAGAGGACAGAAAAGACAAACCTTAAATATGCATTAGTTAAAGAGATTGAAAAACTGGAGTTTTCTTTCATAAAAGACAATATTCTTCAGTGGAGTACTAATACTTCTCCCTATGAACATTTTCATGCTGGCCAAAGTAATAATGTAAAAACAAATACCTTTTCACAGTCGTGTTTTTAAGAACGTTACGTATATGTAGCCCTGAGTATAGTGATGATGAAACATATATATGAATACAGGAAATAATTCATAATAACCTGATTTTCTATTAGATAATGCTTTAACAGCGGGAAAATATTACCTTAGTGTAACAACGAAGAAACTAAAAGCAAAATAAACCTGCTTGTACTACCATGCAGTAATCACATAAGCAGAAAACATTAAATGCGTAGCTGAAAAATCGAAATCGGTTTCTTTGAAATAAAGGATCGAGTGTTTGTAGATTTTAAGGACAATAATATAATGAAGCAATTACTTATAAAGAACTCTCCTGATAATACAGGAGAATGTGCATATCAAATCCCATAAAAGTCATGTGAAATCTTGTACTCGGCCAAACTGGAAAATCATTGGAAACGAGAGCACAACATTATTTTAAAGAATCATATGATATGCCCAGATGAACGGGGCAATATTCATTCTTATTTCTGAAAAAGAATCATCCCATCATCTGGTCGGGGAAAAAAAGATCGCCTCTTTCCGAAATATGCTAGAGAGAAAAATACTGGAGTCCAGTATATAAAAGTGAGCTTCTGTAAGAATACGAATATTAGCCATATAGTTAACAAACTACGTCCATTTATTTCAAAAGAAACCGATTTTAATTTTTCATTTATATGCATAACACTGTCAACAATGGTGACATAGAAACATACACATTAATTGCATATGAATGAATCTTTCAGCAACTCATAATGTAGGGTAGAAGATTTAAAGGACTTCACTGAACACCATATAGTCTTTATTTCGTTGTATTTAATATTGAAATGCTAAATTAAAAGTGACAAATAATCGTGTAAATTGATTTTTCTATGTTTTAGTTAATAATGATATATGTATATCGTAGAATGATACTTTAAAACAATGCAGAATGTTCATATATTTATTTAAAGAATAAGAAATTTGTTGTGGCTCTCGTATCTCCGTATTACATGGATTAGGTGGATGTGTAACCCCCTAGGTGGAGAATTATGCTGAAAACATTTTAATATTCTGACTTAGAGTGTGTATATTTTACGGTATTTCGAACGTTGTCGGCCTTACAAAATAAACTCCAAGAAAAAAACATTCGCTATGACATTACATCCGAGAAAATGACAGGCTTGTTCATACATATCTGTACACAAGTATGTCTGGCTTTACCCTTTCCTCCTCTCAAGTCTAATATATGACTGTTCGCTCGCTGTTAATTCCAGTCCTTCCCTTCAGTGATGAAATTCACGATTTGCATACAAGTACCTGAAGTAGATTTATGGAAAGCGAGCAGAAACTGAAAACGTTAGGAAATCCCAATTTCATCACTAATAATACTAGAAGCGAGAGAGAGAGAGAGAGAGAGAGAGAGAGAGAGAGAGAGAGAGAGAGAGAGAGAGAGAGAGAGATAACGACACAGCTGTCCCCAAATTTGACTATGAATTATGTGCAAAATGTGAATATATACCAAAACTAAATAATGATTATAACGGATAATAATAATTCTTAGGAGGCTATCATACAAAAAAAGCGAAGAGCATTTAGTATATCTCAAAGTGACTATGATCACTCAATCTAATGCGCATATGATTATTCTTATGATTCATACTAATTTTATGACCAGTAGGCTGAATATAGTATATCTGGAAACAATAAGCTTTGCAGAATCAGTGAATGCGTGGCTCCTTTGACACGCAATTCCAGAATATAGAATCGAATCATGAAAATAAGATACAGTTTTGAGGCCACGTTCACTTTCTGCAGCCAAGTCGAGTGCCTCGAGCAATCCACAGATGGGATTTAAGACCTTGGTTACCACTCCATGAACTGCAGGTCAAACAGCCAGTAATGGAATACGTGCCCAAGTATACTGCTCCTCCGAGCATCTGAACCGAGATACAATTATGCAGAAATACGCACTCTGGATATTACACAGAATATAATTAAACCAATTGGATTCTGATGCAGTCATTTTTCAAGAATTGCTACTTGTCTCGTTTTGAATGTGGTTAAGTGCTTCCACTCATAGATTTGAAAAAAAAAGAAGACTAATGGAATGCCATTAATTTTTCCAAGTATAAGTGCAGAAGTATGTAAATGGATATCGCAGTAAAATCATTTATATGGCAATTTCTTTTATGTAATGAAGTAATATTAGGGAAAGTGGGAGAATTAGTAAAAGCAAATACGATCAGCTACACCGACGTATTTGAAAAGATCTTATCTTACTACTAAAAGATGCATACATGAATTTGATTGGCAAGTGATCTATAAAATAATTGGAGTGGCCATGTAATTTCTTCGGGAATTGTTTACTCAGGGTTGGATAGATTTTATATTAGAGGTATGTTCAGAGATTGTAAACCAGATACTTTGAAATAGATTGTGAATCGTTTATCTAGAATTATAGGAACAATTATAAGTTATCAGGGCTTATTTTAGCTACATTCATGGTATTCCTTCAAAAGAAAAAGTGCGAAATTGATTTAGACTTTCTATATTATTTTCTCTTCTTCTTAATATAAAGGCATGTGAATAATTCGGGAGAATGATAATGAAAAAAATGCAATATGCATAAAAGTAAAACATGAAATTTCATGAAAAATTTAACCTACTCCATGCCTATATTACAAATATTTTCACATTTCGAATTTTGAACCATTAAGTAGTAAAAATTAATAAGTAAATAGATGACAATAAATCTAATCTTCTGATAAATATTGACCTTGATCTGCATACCAAAACCTTTCCAAAAAAATCTAAAGGAAAGATATTTACTCGCTTCACCAATTTGTCGAATTTTAAGTAACATTTGACGTTTCTCCATCTCCAGTAAATACTAATCATGCTCTCCCACGAATTTAGACAGATCTCATTTATTTCCTTTTTTAGGCTTGTAAAGGTTGACCCTAAATACTTATTTTTAAAATTATTTGTATTTCAAATACATACTGATTGCTTTCGAGCTCCCCTCACCACCAATTACGTCCTTTTCTTAGAAAAACTGTCCCATTTGTTATTTGATTACTGGAGTTCTAATTTCTAGATATGAATTTCGAAGCAATATTATATTCTTTGGCTTACTTTAAAGTTTTGATGTGTTCATATACTGTAGACGATTACTTTCAACTATTGCACTTATAAAAAATATCCTGTTCATCATTCTACTAGACAGTGTTAAGTTCACTTACCTGAGCCTGTTAAGAACGCTTTTATTACCAACAATTCTACTTAGGACATTAAGTTTCCGGACAACGATACAAGATATATAAATCAGAGTATAAAATTATAACTAACTATCATCACTATCATAATAATAAAACAACTGAATCAATTATTGGAGGAAACCAAATTACAGCCATTTATATATTAAGTTCAAACTCCCGCAAATTATTTTTAGTGTAAGCTACTAACGGGGAGTATTCCAACCAACGACGTCAATTATAAGTAACCAAAGTATTAGTAACAAGGCTCTTCAAGGTAGCCGGCTCCGTTACGCAATTATAATTAAAGATGAGAAGAAATCCAAGAAACTGAACAGTTGCCCGAAAATAGATAGAAACAGTTTATATAGAGCTTCATCCTAGGCAAACCTTTTTTGTATAAACTGGGTTACAAATTGGATTAACTGCAGTTGCAAAATGATAAGAGTATCATTTACGTGGATGCCTAGCAGTCAGTGCCTAGCAGTCACATTTTCGCTACATCATTGGTCTCATGGCCAAAGAAACTGAGCACTAGCGAGACTCTGACTAGACACATGATATGTAACTTCTAACGGGTGCCAGACGCCATTAAGCGAAAAAGTATGTATAACCGAAACTAAGGGACTGAGCAAAAGCTATCCATTTTATCCTGAATAGCAGCTTCCTATATATTTATAGAATCTGGTGAGAATGGAGATGGGTTACGAAAGGATGTAAACAAATCTTTCTACAAATGCTTAAAGGGACTCTGGAAACTCATTATCTCTTTTTTTTAATTAATACAAATAAGAAAGAGTTCCATTTACGTAATTCGCTCATCACTATTTTTGTCTATCTTAATTCATAAATTGCAGAATGACATTATAATTGGGGGCCAGGTAATTGAAACGGTAATAACGAACAAGTAAACTTGGTCAAACAAAAATTAGGTGTGTCTT
This sequence comes from Macrobrachium nipponense, assembly GCF_015104395.2. NCBI lineage: Eukaryota > Metazoa > Arthropoda > Malacostraca > Decapoda > Palaemonidae > Macrobrachium > Macrobrachium nipponense. The sequence continues at coordinate 90,211,461 of NC_061108.1, forward strand.
TAAAAGAGATATATAGAATATATTGACAGTAATTCTCCCACAACGGCAACGGAAAGAACAACAAAAGTGACTCATGTAATCGTTTCACTGCCCTCGTTGTTGCTAACATGGATTGGAGATCGTTATAATCTGATATTTCTGTTGACTTTCAAAAGCCTTTTCTTCTCACTTTGTCATCATTTCCCCGTATTTAATGACCTTCTCTACAAAGTTATATAATGGCCACCAAACTGGAAACTGCAAACAGCTCTAGCATTATTTTTATCAGTCTTTTGCGGGAAGTGAATTCACACGCAATATGTATTCTTTCCGTATTTCATAAAGGTTAAATTTAATTAGCTGGACAACACCATTAATCTCTTGGTCTCTGTCTCTCTCCCTCTCAGCCCTTATCCATGATTTAAGTCCTGCTCACAAAGAAATGAGGTTTCTGCCATTAATTAAAAGGATTCAACTACAAGAACAAGAGAAACGAATGGGAGGGGGCAATTTAAGCAATTGGCGTCTTTAACAAAGAACGAGAGAGAGAGAGAGAGAGAGAGAGAGAGAGAGAGAGAGAGAGAGAGAGAGAGAAGAATTGTTTTGGTGTTATACAACAAATTAAAGGGGACATTAGGATGTTTGACGTTATTTTAGGGAGGAAGACCTTTAACCATTTCCTAATTGATACTTGTTTTATTATTCATCGTTACGCTTTTATCCAATACTACCTCGGCTCTCGAACATTAAAGGAAATGATAGGCATAACTGATGTGGTTTTTAAGGAAGAATTACGTACAGTGGCTAAGACTGCAATTTCTCCTACGAAAGGTCTTAGTTTCTATTCCTGAGCAAACTAGAAAGCCTTTCGACACGTCAATAACAATTTTCCTTGATAGCAAGTCGGCTATTGTGGTCACATCCAATGCTAGTGACCTCATCACAAAAGTGTTGCTGTAAAACAGAGAGATAGCCCCTGGAAACCCCAGCACTACAGTTAAAAAGCCAATAGTCATATGTACACAAACACAAATACATACATACGCACGCACGCGCGCGCGCACACACACACACACATACACACACATATATATATAAGTTATCTTATATATATATGTATATATATATATATCTAAGAGTATTATATTAATCCAAGGCCAGCAGGAAAAATGAAAAGCAGCAGTACCTAGCGCTTTCGTGTATTCTTGATACACCTCATCAGGGTACAATATATAAAAGAATGAAAAATAGCTTCGAAATATCAAAGGTAAACATAAAAACAAAAAAGTAAAATACAGAACAATCAAACAGCCTAGTCAAGAAGCAACTGGTCCACAGCCTACAATTACACTTAAAGGACAACAACAAGTGGAAATGGAACTACTAAGCAGTCAATTACATAGTTACGAAGTTGTCAACAATACATTTCGTAAGCCACTTATCTAGTTTATATTGTCCGTTGCTAATAT
>NC_061108.1:90215408-90250408 GCF_015104395.2 Macrobrachium nipponense
AACCCCCTCTCTCTGATTTTGCATTTATTGTAGCATAACGTATACCGCAGTAATCTATCAGGAAATAATGACTAATACCTAACATGTGGAAAAGAAGAGCACCAATCGTAAAGGAAGACCTTGCAAATAAGAACTAGTATGGAATACAGGTGTAATCAGAATGCAGCGGAAACAAGAACGCTTGAGACCGGAACCTGTCAATGCGGTTATTGGGTTGGAAACAAGGCTCGAGTGTGGAAACAGAGCGGGCGTTCTTGATTTGGGCTTGTGCCTTTACCCTTACACACTACTATGTATAAATTAATTTCAAACTTGAAGTTTGTCCTGTTAATTACTTATTCAAAATATACTCGAAAACCATGAGACAACACGTATACCTATGAAGTTCTATAAAATACAAATAATTATTAAAAAATAAAGGATACAACTAACTTTTAAAGTCATTATTCTTCAAATTTCATTGAGGACATTTTTCATCGAGTTTCATTTTGCTTTTCAGGTCTAACATGACGTCAGTATCAGCCCTCTGGGAATTAATATGAAAAAGTCTTTGTTAATTACAAATGACTGAAGCTGGAAAATTAATGTTGGATGAATGCACAGTTCACTAATATTATAACAGATCACAAGCAGAGAGCCATACCATATATATATATATATATATATATATATATATATATATATATATATATATATATGTGTGTGTGTGTGTGTGTGTGTGTGTGTGCGTGCGTGTGTGTGTGCTTTGTGTGTGTGTGCGTGTGTGTGTATGTATATGCTATTTATATAATTATATACAATTATACATATGTATATTTATAGATATACATATATATATATATATATATATATATATATGTGTGTGTGTGTGTGTGTGTATATATCTATATATATATATATATATATATATATATATATATATATATATATATATATATATATATCTATATATATATATATATATATATATATAGTATATATATATATTATATATATATATATATAGATATATATATATCAATTGGCAGACACTTTATATTAAAATGTCGCTTAAATATTCATACGGATTTGTAAGATGTAACAAAATCTATTTGAAATTCCATGAAAATGCATTGAAAAGTATTTCTGGGTAGTGTGGATCTGCATGCATAATTGAATAATATTAACAAACAAATCATAAGTGTAAATGTTGTATACATGAGATTCCTTTCATAGGCTAGTGCCACATGAATCAGTTTCTCATGGATTGATTTGGTGATAACGTTTTGACTTCACAGAGAATATATATAACACTAGACAGTCAGGATCACATACATCAATGCATATTCATCCACATATTTATCTGTCTATCTATCTACCTATCTATATATATATATATATATATATATACATATATATATATATATATATATATATATATATATATATATATATATAATGTATGTGCCTATCTGGCTGTCTACGTGTTATATATTCTCCTTGAAGTCAAAACGTTATCGCTAAAGCAATTCGTTTGCATAAGTGGACTGTCGAAATTGCTTCGCTCATCCAACCCAACCTTGAAACAACCTCACTCTACATCGATGATATCTATCATTTATTCATTACATCTTAGACCTTGTTCCTAACCCTTTTGAATTATGAAGTAGGTCCACCAATCTATTATCCTCTATTGTTTCCACATAGTCAAGTTACCCATCCTTTCAACTGTGTTAACCTTATATCCACCTCTGTATATCTCCGCATTTCTTAGTGAACACAAATATTTCATCTCAGCTGCTCAATCCAATCGCTTCAAATTAAAATCAGTGCCCTTCCGGGACACATTGCTCACCTATCCATTTACAGCATTCCCTCCTTAATTTTAATGGGCACTGTAATTTTCCTACATTGTATTGCACACACTCTGTTAACTCATATTCTTCACCTGCTCCGTGACTCTTTCGTCCCTATCATTCAGCTTATTTATTCGAAAATTTTTTACAAATGCATCACTTTCATTCGTTAACCTTCCATGGTAGCATTCATTGTCCCATTTCCATCGTTCTCATTCACCATTGCGACCTTATTCTTGCACACATTTTCTCTGTAGTACAACTGTTTAATAATAAGCATTTTATCCATGCATCGTTTCCTTGTCTAAACCCAAACTGCCCTTCCCCTGTAAAACTTCTGTCGTCTCTCCATATCAAGCAAAATGCTGCCATTCGCAATCCTCAATTTACACAGCAAAGTTGTCTTTGTAATCCGCACTGTTTCCTTTACCTTCTTTACCCATACACAGAGGAAAAATGGTTACTTTCGCCCATTCTTTGAAACCTTCCCGTCTTTCAGGAAGACTTTACCCGCTCCATCTACTTAATGATATTGCAGCAGTACACAGTAATCTGACGAACCTCTTTTTCACTTCATAATTCCCTCCTTACTAACACAATTGCAATATCCGCAACCATTGTGAGACTTATCCCAACCTTTTCCATTCTTGTATCATTGAGTTCTGCCTGTCTTCTATCTTTGGCATTTCACAGATCCTCAAAATACTCACTCTGTCAGCCTATAACTGTATTACCCTCAGATATCCTTCCTTTCCCATATTTTATTCTGAGATCCTTTTGCTCGTTAACCCTTTTCGCTGCATTTATTTACTCTCTTTGAAGTTCTTGTTCGCCCTCTCCCTCGATTTTGTTGCATACCTTCATCTAGAGCACTTTTCTTGACCACATCTATCTTTCTTTAATCTTTGCACACAATTCTCCCATTTGTCCTACAATTGCACCTCCAATAATCTTCTTTCACTAAACTTCTCATTTCCTCATCCCCCTTCCCTATAACCACAAAAACAACCAAACAAAAAAAAATATACATTCAAACAGTAATTTTTAAGCCATAACATCCATGAGCCTGCTTTTCTATCTGTTTTGATATAATTCTTAATCGAGTTTTTCCTTACCATTTTCGCTTTTCGAACGGTACTTGTGTACACCTTTCTTTGGGAACAATGTATATCCAACAGTCAAAACGCTTTCCAAACATATTGCCACAAGGCTCTTCCCACTGTTATTTACTCAACGAACTCCACATCTACCCGCAGCATCATATGTTTAGCTGTCATTTACATTTGCATTCAAAGTATATAACTCAAACACCCTTTCGCGCTTGCAAATATCTCAAGAGAAATTCTCTTCCAATCTCATTCGTTTCCAATCCTGGCGTATACCACTCAGAATGACACCTTTTTCTCCTGCCACACTCAATCTCAACCAAAAAAATTTTCAACTACTGCATTTCATTTGCACGACTTCACCATTGCCCAGCCTTCACGGTACCGCAAATACTACAGACCCCTTACTCGACACCATTCACCTACCCGAAACATATTCACATACTGACCTTCCCATTCTTGATTGTAATGCTCGTTGACCTTTGTTTCACTCATGGCCAACACATCCAGATTCCTCTGCTTAAACAAATTTGTTTATCTGCAAAACAAACAGAAATTCATTCATCCCTTTATCTTTTTGTATATTTACAAATGAATAAAGAATATGATGTTAAAATCCATTTGCTATAAGCCAATTGGGCATTTTCACAACTTGCAGGGCGGCGAGAATGTTACTGTCGCATGGTATCTACAAAGAAGTGTGGTTGCCATTGTGAAGAGGATTATCTGCCATTTAGAGGGCACTTTTCCTCTAGCGCCCCTACTCTTTGGGAAATATCATATGCAGGTGTTACAATTCCTAAGGTTTCTAGCATTGTATCCACCGCCATTCATTTGTGATCTAATTCATCTGAATTGCTGCATAGGTCAACAGAGGTACACTGAGTTCTGAAAGGAATTAGGACATGTCAATGTCAACTACTTCTCGTGAATGATTTTGTTAGGATTACAAAATATGCTAATTTGCTTGATGATTATCTGATGTAATAAGCCATGGCATCGATTGGTTTGGCATTCATTGATTTGCACCTGTACTCGGATGGGCGAATTCGCTGAGATATTTGTTTTAGATTTAGTTCAAACTTCAGCCCCTCAGTCTATGATGTTTTTGTCGCTACAGTAAAAACGATTTGGTTCTTGTAACAGCACTACCAACATTTGATGACATTACTGACGGCAGGTTATTAAATGATACTAAAAAACAGTTTATGTGATAGCGCCTTTACATTTTAGGGAAATAGGAATTTTAGATTTCGTTCATGATAATTGATGAGACTATCATTTTGCTAAAAATAAACATATTAGATAACTGCATGATGGATCATCGGCACACAGTTTACTGATTTGGATTATAACTCAAGCATAAGTTATTTACTAATTTGGGTTATTACTTAGAGATAGGTAATACCTTCATGAATGTTTAAATAAGCATTTAGAAATAATTTTATTTAAAACGTGCCTCGATGTCTGATACAGAAAAAGAGGGATGTGTGTGTGTGTGGGTCTAGAGGGACGAATTTATATTTTCTATATGATATCATATTAATGATTAAAAAATTGTGCAAAGCCTCTGTATATCATGGAACGCATTAGGTCTTATAAAATATGCTTTTCTTGTTTATAGTAACAAATGATTCCTTATCATTCCTTATAAATCGCACATGTAGCGGTTTGCGGGGAATGTCCCATTCATTGCCAAAGTCTCTGGAATAATATTTGGTTATCTTGCCAAACTGGTGGAATCCAAGACTCTTATTTTCCATTTCGAAATACTTGCTTCACCGGAATTTGGAGGGTTTATTCCATTCAAGCTTTTAAGAAGAGAAAGGTCTCTCAAAAAACAGCCAAATTAGCTTTAAGGCGACACAGCTTTTAACTGAAAAGGAAATAAATTCCCGACTCCCTCGGGGGATTGCTCTTCCTGGAAGTCGTGATGTACCTTGCGCTCCGGGAACTGGAGTTTGGACTCCAATTCAGATCGAAGGAGAGATGCATTTGCATTATTTTTTCGTCCGCTGAAAATGCCAAATTACCTTTGGTTGGGGGAAGAAAGCACATTTCTAAAAGTTTTGAAACTATAATTTTTTGTAAGTGTAATTATTTTTATGCTTGCTTGCATACTGAATTTAGTTAGCCATATAGATGGTCCAACAAAAGCCCATTTGTCCTATGACTTCATAATGTGACAACTTTTTTTCTTATTCCCTTCATCACTGACTGGACTAGTAAATTAAGTTTTAAAAATAATATAATTTACTTTTAGGTTCTATTTTCACAGTACATAGTAGCAATGAATGGAAATTATTTTACACAAGAGTTAACTTACGCTCTAAAACCTTTTATCTATAATTTGTATTTTCTTTATTTAAAAAAACAGCTCGGGGAAGAAAAGGATGACGATTTCCGTGAATTTTCTCCTAAGAAATCCATTGAATGCTACTGAAACGTGAAAGCTAAGTTTTTGTATTGGTGAAAGTAAATATCAAAGCCCAAGACTGTGAATATTTAAAGAATTTAGTCAACAGTTTTTGGAAAAAAAAAATATTTTATTACTTTATATTTTTGGCGAAAAGAGGTATTGGGCCTCACGGCCTTGACAGATAGTGCAAGAAGCATAGCAAAGCCCTTCAAGAAAAACAGCCTTTTTTTTTTTTCATTTAATTAGGTGAGGATCTAATTATTTGGGGAATTCCTCGAGAGTCTTCCCTTTAACAAGAACTACCTGCAAAAGTCGAAGAAATAATGAAAAAAAGTGTGTTTCTCTTTCGAGCAAAATTCCAGCCAAAACTCTTTAGGTCCCTTAGTGCCGGGTACAAATGGATTTCGAGGAAAAGTAATCCCTTCAGGGAGTCAGGAATTCATATCCTTTTAAAGGAGGAGCTGGGACGCTTCTACGTTAATTTGCCAGGTGTTTAAAGAGGATTCATTTTCTAGAACCTTGAATGAAATGAACTCTTCGAGATTCAAGAATGAAACGTTGTGAAATCATTTTACTTGATTGTATTCTTTCCAGTGGAGGCTTGCGTAGCGAGTTAGTGGACTTTCGCGGGTTTTTCGACGCATTACGTATATTTTCATCATACCTTAATAATACTAATAATAAATAATAGCAATTGGCTATCATTACCCCTTACTCTGGTAGTGATTAATATTATCTTTGGATTGTAAGCAACTCTAACACTTTTTGCCGAGTGATTTTTCATCTTAGACTGCAAGGATCTACAAACAACTTACAACAATCTAAGAATACGTATTTAGCCTTATTAAGGTGATTTCTTCGTGTTAATAATAATAATAATAATAATAATAATAATAATAATAATAATAATAATAATAATAATAATAATAATAATGAGAAATAGAAAGTACAGAAGAAGGGACTAAACAACACAATAGAAAAAATGTAAAACGGAGGCTTAAAGCCAAAGCATATAAGGTCCAACGCTACATGAACAGAAATAAAGGATACCAACAGAACAAAGTTTTCGGAACCAATCATACAAGACTAGTATAATAGTATATAGCCAACTAAGAGGGGAAGACAACCGCAAAGACATTCTTGAAGTCGAACCAAGTAACAGACTGGGAAAACATATGGAGCAATCCGGCATCACACAACAAACATGCAACATGGCTCCAGGAAGTCAAGGCAAAAGAAATGGGAAGAATAAAACAAAGATTCATCAAGATCACGACAGACACAGTCAGACACCAACTAAAGAAAATGCCCAACTTGAAAGCCCAAGGTCCTGATGAAGTCCATGGATACTGGCTCAAAAACCTAAAGACCCTACACCCACGAATAGCAGAACAACTCCAGCAATGTATCACAAACCACCATGCGTCTAAATGGATACCCATGGGGAGAACATCCTAGTGCAGAAAGATAAGAACAAGGGAAGTTTAGGAAGTAACTACAGGTCTATCATCTGCCTACCAGTAATGTGGAAGTTACTAACAGGCATCATCAGTGAACGGCTAGACAACTACCTAGAGGATACAAACACCATCCCCCGCCAACAGAAAGGCTGCAGAAGGAAGTGTAGGGCCACAAAAGACCAGCTCCTGATAGACAAAATGGTAAAGAAGAACAGTGAGAGAAGGAAAACATGATACCGCACACGTGGCTAATAGAATGCCTGAAAATATGCTGGGCAGAGGAAAACACCATCAGCTTCCTAAAATAAAACAATGCTCACCTGGAATGGAATACCTACAATAGATAACAGTAGCAGAGGTCAACAATAAGAAAAGGGATCTTTCAAGACGACCCACTGCCCCCACTACTCTTCGTAGTAGCCATGATTCCCATGACAAAAGTGCTGCAGAAGATGGATGCTCGGTACCAACTCAGGAGAGGAAGCAACAAAATTAACTATCTGATTTTCAGGAAATGAAGCTGTGTGGTAAGAGCATCAAGGAAATAGATACCATAATCCAGAATGGAGTTTGGAATAGAAAAATGTGCTTTGGTCAACATACAAAAAGGCAAAGTGACAGGGACTGAAGTGATAAAGCTACCAGATAGGAATAGCATCAAACACATGGATGAGACAGGATACAAATACCGGTAAATAATAGAAAAAGAGGATATAAAACACCAAGAAATAGAGGACACGATCAGGAAAGAATATATGCAGAGACTTAAGGCGATACTCATGTCAAAACTCATTGCCAGAAATATGATGAAAGCCATATACACATGGGCAGTACCAGTAATCAAATACAGCACAGGGTAGTGAAGTGGACGAAGGCTGAACTCCGTAGCATAGACCAGAAAACTAGGAAATATATGAGAATACACAAAGCACTACAGCCAAGAGCAAGTACAGACTATACATAACAAGAAAGGAAGGTGGGAGAGAATTACTAGTAAAGAGGACTTCGTCAATATCAAGAGCTGAGCAATGGGGCAATATCTGAAAACCAGTGTAGATGAGTAGCTAAGGAGTGCATGGGAAGAAGGACTGATAAAAGTAGACGAAGACCTAGATATATACAGACATGAGAATTACAAACAGAACGGAAGAATGGCACAACAAACCAATACACTGACATACTAAAGAACTGGCCAGCGATGAAACTTGGCAGTGGCTACAGAGGGGAGTACTCAAGAAGGATGCAGAAGGAATGATAACAGCGTCTGAAGTTCAGGCCCTAAGGACCAGATATGTTCAAAGAACAATTGATAGAAATAACATCTCACTCATATGCAGGAAGTGTAATATGAAAAACGAGACCGTAAATCAAATAGCAAGCAAATGTCCAGCACTTGCACAGAACCAGTACAAAAAGAGGCATGATTCAGTAGCAATAGACATCCACTAAAGCCTGAGCAAGACACACCAGCTACCTTTCAGTAAAATGTGGTATGAATACCAACCTGAGGGAGTGACAGAAAACGATCAAGCAAAGATCCTTTGGGACTATGGTATCAGAACAGAAAGGGTGGTATGTGCCAAGAGCCCAGACATAACGTTGACAAAATCAAGAAGAAAGTATCGCTCATTGAAGTTGCAATGCCATGAGACACCAAAGTAGATGAGAAAGAGACAATATTGGTAAGTATCAAGACCTGAAAATAGAAATAAGAGAGATAAGGGATATACCAGTGGTAATTATACCTATAATCACAGAAACACTAGGCACGACCCCAAGATCCCTGAAAAGAAACCTGGACAAACTAGCTGCTGAAGTAGCTCCAGGACTCATACAGAAGAGTATGCTACTAGAGACAGCGCACATAGTAAAAAAAAGTGATGAGCTACAAACGAGGCAGGATGCAACCCGGAACCCCACACCATAAAAACCACCCAGTCGAATAGGATGACTCTGATGCACCAGAAAAAAAAAAAAATAAAAAAATAATAATAATTACAATAATAATGATAATCATAACTGGTTTCTGTAAATATCAACTAAACGTAACATTAGTCTCTTGGGAATATTCCTATCCATAACGACAAAACTCACACATTTCTAGGCATCTTAACAGATTAACACTAAGCTGATACTGAATATTGAAAAATTAACAGTATCTATACTACCCTTTTATTTCTTTTATCAAATGAGCGCGTAAGACTGTAGCCAATGAACAAAATTATAAAAGGACATTCAAACATATATTATTGGCGTGGAATTTAGGAAATAAACATTCTGGAGTTATTTTCAAGGGAATTTTCTGACACCGATCCGACAAATAAGTTGGGCATACTTTGTTGCCATACTTTATTCGATAGAAAATAATATTTCGATTCATGAGACTTACACAAAACTGGTCTGCCATTTATGAATTCGTTGTTATCACATGCATGTTGATATCAGCTTTTCCAAATCAAACAGGATACTATATGTCTGCGTCCTGATACTATTTTATATTGCTATCTCACGCTTATCTCCATGATGAATCCGTAATACATGTTGATACGAACTGATTTGTCAGTAATCATAGCTCATCAAACAGTTAGTAGCGAAATATATATATTTTATTTACATTTCTTTTTAGCGTGGGTATTAGAATATTTTATAAATATTACAAGAATCTAACAGTGAATTTTTATATAAGCTTTCCCAATATTGTAAGGGATTAATCACTTTTCACTTTCATTTAGGTTGTTACTGCTCTTGAACATCTACAGTTTCCAATTAACAAGCAAGTCTAATATCGTTATGAATATTGTTTTTCAGAAAAAAAACCTTTTCCCATTTTAATATCGTAGAGGATGGTAAAATAAACTTTCCTTTAAAAACATGAAGCCAAAAAACGACCAAGGACACTAACTTCGCAATGTGCTCACTATCCTTGATTTATATAACAGGTTAATACGTGAAAAAATCAATTTGTATCATCATTATGTTGGTGTTTTAGGATAACTCCCCGCCGAGTAATTTCAGGCTTCAAAATTCCTTGTTTCAGGAGACTTCTGGTATTTGGAATACATCAAATTCGTATATTTACAAAGGTTCTTTTCATCCTTTTTTGTACAATAAAATCATCTCTGTCTTTTTATCAACACTTTTAAGTCATCAATTTTCAAGTAAATCAATCAGACGATCAAAAAGGTTTCCATTTTCTTAGAACGTCAGTAAAAGTAAATCTAATCTCTCTGAAATATATTAAGTAACGAGATATAAACTGTTCTCTTATTTAATATCATTACAAGTGTATATTTAAAAAGGCAATTAATCGTATGTGGCATAAATTAAAACTTGTTTATTCAAGTTTTAATTTATGCCACGTACTAGTAATATTCTTCTTAATATTCATTTGTAACGATGTTAAATAACTGAACCGTATTATATATCTTTACTTGTTACATTTTATAGAGAGATTAGTTTTACTTTTGCTGGTTCTCTCTACACCTGACGTTCTAAGAAATGAAAAACTTTTTGATTGTCTGGTTGATTTATAAAATGACATACAATAAGATTTTACTATATAAAAAAGAATGAGAAGAACCTTTGTAAATATATAAATTTGAAATGCATCACCATGTTCACCAGAATTCTTCTAGGTTATATTTAAGGTAATAACACAAAACATATTTTTACTTCAAGTGTAATTGAACTCCCTCCCTTGGAAAATTATTACTACTAAAAATAAATTCATTCAGCCTGAAATGTTTTTCATTAATTTTTACGGAATATTTTTTCAAGAATTTGACACATTTTACAAATCCACATAAACTTTTAAGTGGACAATTGAAGGTCAAAATTATCCAGATGAATTGATTGCATTTATGTATGTAAGGAATATATATATATATATATATATATATCATATATATATATATATATATATAATATATGGTGTGTGTGTGTGTGTGTGTGTTGTGTTGTATATATATATATATATATCTATATATATATATATATATATATATATATATATATATATATATATATATATATATATATATATATATATATCTAATGTACTATATATATAATCTATATATATATATATATATATATATAATTATATATATATATATATATATATATATATATATACATATAATATTAGTGTGCGTGTGGGTTTGTATATATATAAACCCATTTGTTACACCACCAGTATAAGTATTTACTCAGGTTGAAGATAATACGAAGGATTTTACAAATAAGAAAGGTTATATGTATTTTACCCCTCATAGAGAGGGTATCCTAATATTAGTGCGTTTTTGCGTAAACTTGGGTGTTAATTGTGCTAAAGTGTATGTTACCATGAGAAGGAAGTAAGTGCTGTTTTCATTTTGGATAATCAATAATTTTTTCATACGTATTCTCTGGCTCAATCGTGATTACCTGTCATATTGAACATTGCATACATTATACCAAGATGTGATTACTCAAAGGATTGATGCTTGCTTTAGTGGGAACGTGAATTTCCATCGTTGGGAAAAATTCTTAATTTATTCAAAACTGTGATCCAGAAGGGTTACTGATTAAAGTAAGTGATATTCATACTAAACTCCCGTACCTGATAGGTAACCAATATCAGAGACTTTTAAAGGAGAACTGAGAGGTTTCTTTGTGTAATATAGTATGTCCCAGTTGTCTTAATTACCCTGCAAAAACTTTTTTTTTCTTTGGGATTAATGACACTACCTTATTTGTTATTACTTTTAGGTTCCAAGTAACTGAAGTACTCCACCAGTAAATACCGATATTGGACTGATGTCATGTTGCAGCAAAGGCATGTGACATTTAGTTACTCGTATAAGCAAATAAAGGTATCCAGTATTCTAGTATTCACAAAAGTAATATATATAACCTGTAATATAAAAATACTGGACTTTTTGAAGTTTTACGAGCGTTTTTTGGTTTTCGTGGTAAGAAGAAAACCTACTTCGAATATATACGCCTTTCTTTTGCTTTTCAAGTTGTGCATAAAAATTAATATCTGTTATCACTTCAACATTATCTAATATTAATTGCTAATATAAAACATGAACCCATAGATATTATTGGAAATAAAAAAAAAATTGTCTGACATCACTGGTCAAAACGTGATAAAGCATTGTATTTTTTTCTTTCAGAATTCCACAAAGAACCATCTTCATAGAAACACTGTTTTCTTTTGAATCTTTAATGGAAATTATTTAGAGAAATATTGTTACGGTGGAAGTTTTTGAAGAGTAATTGCTATATATCTTTTTTTTTTTTTTTCAAAAACAGCTAGAACATGCTTACTGTTTATCATTGCATTTGCCAGGGAAGATTAATTTTTTTGGCATAATTTAGATGACGAGAATATTGTTGAAATAAAAACAGCAATAGAAAACATTATGCTAAGATTTCCCCTTTCCCCCAAAAAAATCTATGGCTGTGTTAGATTTTCAAATAAACATTAATTTTTCGTTTCCATTTATTTTTTTCGGTAATGAATACCGTAATATGTGTTCATCTTTATTTGTCATTCTGAAATGCTATTGACAGACCACACGATATATTTCGAAAACTGATAAGAAATTAAAAGATCTTTAAATGAATTCCCTTAGTCTAATTAATGAATATACGATAACAGGCACTTAATTAAATTCAATACGAGACAAGAAGCAATTCTTGGAAATAGCTGCACGACAGGCTTCAGAATCCATTGGTCCAATTAAAATTTGTATTATGGGAATGTGTATTTTAGCATAATGATATCTCGAATCAGAAAGCTCGAAGGGATATACTTGGGCACGTATTCCATTACTGGCTGTTTGACCTGTCAATTCACGGAGTGGCGGCCAAGAACTTAAATTCCACCTGCGGATTGCTGAAGGCACTCGACTTAGCGCCAGTAAGTGAGCCTGGCACCGTCTACGCATTTTTTTTTCTCTCTCTCTCTTCTTTCCGAAATTCGATTCTTGTCCTTGAATTCCGTTATTGCAGGGATTTTTTTTATGCTAAGCTGAAATGCATGATAAATCAACTATAAGATTGCGGACTTTGTCACTATTCACTTGTGGACTAAGTTCATGAACACACTGTCAAAATTAATGTTATTGCCTTATATGACATGATTATCTTTACGTCTCATATATTTCAAATGAAAATATTTTCATCGTCATGCATTCATTACTTTTATTTGAGCTACAGTGAACGTGTTCTTTTGCGTCACTGACGAATTATTGGACTGAGCTCTCAAATCTCTCTCTCCCCGTGCAAATGTCATTTCACTTCTGGTATTATTGGTGATGGAGTTGGGAAATACAAAAGGTTTTCAGCTCCTGTTCTCATTCCATAAATCTGGGGGAGAAGCTTTCATGCTTTCGGTCACTGAGGGGAAGGACACTGGAATCATGAATCCAACAGGGGAAACGTAATCATATGTTACTCTACAGAAGAGAAAGGCTACAGCAAATATCCATTATTACAAAATATGTATGAAGACTACCGTATTACCAGTTTCTATTTTCACGTATTGTGACTTCAGACCAAACCAAACTGCGACCAAGACTTCAAAAATAGCCTAAATAGGAAATAATAAGTATAAGTATACAAGTTTTCTATTTTTGAACACAGGGTGATTATTCAGCTTTTTATTATATAAATTTTCATCTAAGGAAACCACGATATTCATATTTCAAGGAAAAGATATTTCACTGACTTGGCCTTTCACCTAGTAGTTGTGATTTCGTGTAAAGGATTGCTCTTCTGTCTCACTGTGAACAGTTGTTTCCTCAGATCCTAGAGGAAGCAATGGAACAGCAGCTTAAGTTCTTAATGAATAAATTAATGTTTCAGTATATAACATTTGAAACATGCCTGCCTCACTGACATATATAGCCAATCTATAAATGTTACTGAAAAATTCAAATTTATTATTAACTCTCTTTGGAGATGAAAATGAACATTCTCTCTCTCAAATATATATATATATATATATATATATATATATTATATATATATATATCTATATATATTATATATGTATATATATATATATATATATATATATATATATATATATGTGTGTGTGTGTGTGTGTGTGTGTGGTGTGTGTTGTTGTGTGTGTATGTGGGTGTGTGCGTATATATATATATATATATATATATATATATATATATATATATATATATATATATATATATATCCTTTGGTGGTAGAAATGGAACCCGAATTGCAGATAATCAAATACACTTTCAATCCGGCTGACGCTGGGAAAAAACACGAGTGCCGTTTGTTGTAAGCCACCAAATGGTTTGTCATGGAGTTTATAGCTCAATATACTTTACTTATATTGCAAAAACAAGGAATAATTATAAATCTTCATCTCTGTATTTTAAAGAAAAGTAATATATCGAAAGGAGAGAGAGAATTTTGCGTTGACACTTAGAAAGGAAAATGTGACATGGTATATTTGTAAATATGCGTAGGAATAGGAATGTCAGCAAGTAATTCAGCCTCCGGTAACAGGAAGAGGTAGAGTTAGGGTAGTGCCTGGTGTATCACGAAGACTCGAGGGACGGCTGATAAGAGTACAAATGTGTGAGTTCGAAGAGCGTTTGGTTAAGATTGGATCAATAAAAACTATAAACGAGTCATTACTGGACACAGAAAAGGAAAAATGAATGGGTGCATAGGTGACAGAGACAGAGTTCAATCTTATCATAGGAATTACAAAGCTCCTTGACAGAATAATAGAGGATAGTCTAGTAGAAAAAGTGTTCGAAAATGTGCCTGATTACGGGAAATAAATGGGTTCCTAAGGGGGATATTCATAAGTACCTTTGGAAAAGAGAAAAAGGCAGGGGAATTCTCTTGCTTGGCTATGCGAAGGTAAAGAACGGATGGAAAGCTATGCTAATAAGTATAATAATGAGCGGACAGGATACTGATGATATAATGACTCCAAAGGTCTGATAGCAAGAAGATTCTTAAGTTCTATTATTTGCCTCATCTAAACTTTCACATGTGTACTCTCTCGGAAAGGGTAAATCATAGAAAGACGACAGTTATGTGTCGTCTGCTGTTATGGCTTTATAAAATGTTGATGTTGTTTTTACTACTGCATTTTGTCTTAATAAAATTAAGTTTGATGTGCAACGATTCCTTGCGGGTACCTTACATTAAGACATATCCACATTGCAAATTTTACAGACAATTTTCCTACTGAGTGCATTTCATTCTGATGGTATGCAGTGGATTCGAAAATTTTTGTAATGATGCAGTACTCGTGAAATGGTAGAAAAGAAGCTCCTTTTAATTTGTTTTTAGTCGTCTTTAAATGGACATTATTCTCTCATTAGTAGTATTCCTAAAAGAACAACAAAGAAAATTACCAATAGTTTTTAACGTGATATCACTAAAAGAATTTTTATCTCTGGGTATATATGATTACAGCTGAGTAATTCTTAGGGGAAGCCCTCACACCTTGAGGATAATTGTTATCCACATCACCAGAGAGCGTCTTAGGACAACCTTAAAATATTCATGTGGTTTAGCCTTGAAACAAGCTTATTGGTAATGAGATGATACTCTTTTCTGCATCGATCCCATATTCTGAGTATAGAACTATGACTCCTGAATCTCTTCATAAAGATTTATCTAAAATTTGTGTTTGGTGCAGATTATGTGGGGGAAGTTCAACTAGAACGAAGATGAGGTGGGCTTGTTCCATGTGAATAGTTTCCATCTGCTGAAACAATAATAATAATAATAATAATAATAATAATAATAATAATAATAATAATAATAATAAAAATAATAATTACTGTCGTTGTGGTGATCAGTTGCTGGATGACGACCTCCAAGTACCTGACCGTCTTCCCCTACAATTGGGTTGAATACCTGGTTGCCGGACGAAGCTCCTCTGTTGCCAGAGGTTCCATTTACGTCGTTGTCGTTTATTCCATCATTTCTTTCCATCATTGCTGAGTTTTGCTATTTAACCCATAGCTGGACCCTACCCCATCAGGGATAGGTACTCATTTACAGCTGAGTAGACTGAGGAAATTATGGTAAAGATCCTTTCCCAAGGAATCAACGCCGAGGAGAGCGGTCACCCATCCAACGACTGACCAGCCCCAATGTTGCTTAACTTGACTTAAGTCTATTGACGACCTAACCCACTCCTCCACGGCACCAGAGTTGAAGAGAAAGAGAGGGAAAAAATGGATAAGTATCAAGATCTGAAAATAGAAATAAGAAGGATATGGGATATGCCAGTGGAAATCGTACCCATAATCATAGGAGCACTAGGCACGATCCCAAGATCCCTGAAAAGGAATCTAGAAAAACTAGAGGCTGAAGTAGCTCCGGGCCTCATGCAGAAGAGTGTGATCCTAGAAACGGCACACATAGTAAGAAAAGTGATGGACTCCTAAGGAGGCAGGATGCAACCCGGAACCCCACTCTATAAATACCACCCAGTCGAATTGGAGGACTGTGATAGAGCAAAAAAAAAAAAAAAAATAATAATAATAATAATAATAATAATAATAATAATAATAATAATAATAATAATAATAATAATAATACGCAGGACACTGTCCATACGTATGCATACCCATATACAAAATTCTATCACGGACCCTTTTCCTTTGAAATTGTCTGTTTCGTAAAGCTATTTCAAATAGGATATTTTCGAAGAAAAATGCGCATCAATTCCCCAGTGAGAGAACAGTTTAATTTTCCGTGCAAAGCAGCAAACTGCTGGGTAAACATTTAAAAATGAATAAGAAATATGGTGAGAAATACGGTGTCCGGCCCTCATCATCAGCGAGCATATTTCGGCAACATAATTTCCCCGGGGACATTAAAAAATCCAGGAGCTCTCATTGAAATAGAATCCAATTTACAGAAAAGGGGAATAATAAAGGATAAAATAGAGCGAGACCTCTCACAACAGCGGGAGAGAGTGAGTCTCAGTGGAGGGGGAAAATGATTTATTCCGCTTTTGCTTGGAATTTGAAAGCAGTTGGTCAATGGAAGGATTCGTATTTCATTATAGAAATGTGACATATCACAATTTTCCCAGGTGAAAACACGACGTGTTCCCTGGAATAGCTTTAAGTTACGGCGATGCTGAATTGAATCTAATCAGCTTATGTGCATTTTTTGTTTCTCGTAATATGACAGAGAACTATATTTTCTGACGATGAAGACGAGCACGGTGACAGTTAACTAGAAAATACGGTTTCATATATTCTATCTTCTTAATCGACCTTCTTGCTAAATTTTAAAACAAAATCCAATACCTTTTTTATTTCTGCCTGTTCCTTTCTAGTTTAAAGGACTTCAAAGACCGGTTTTTCTTGCACATTCGAGCCTTTCGTTTCCGTACCTCTTCCATTTTATCTAGCCATCAGTTCGTAGATCTTCATTCTGTCTCTTCCCAATACATCTTTTCACTAGCCTATTAGAAACACAACGATCTCACTTCTACTCTTTCCTCTTTACCCCCTTATTTTTAAATTATCTTTGCTCAGCCTTAGGCTTTATTTGCAGAACGAACAATTCATCTCAACAGCTTCAACCATTTATTTTCCAGTGAAGTTCAACTCTTCGGAATTTTTTGCCCATACCTGATCTTATTCCTAATAGCCTTATACTTTATTCCTATCCCGAACGCTTTATAAACTCAGCACTTTCTTTTCATTATACCTAATCAGAACTCCACCCCTCAAAAACTTTACCTTTTCCACACTCCAATCATGCCCAACGTTCTTATCCCACAACGTTTCACCTAATTCTAGTGCATATTTCTTGACAAATCGTATAACTCCATCCATAAGCATATCAAGTACACTGTCAAGATTTAATACACCCTTTATTTCAGACTCATATTACACCAGAGCAGTTACCCCTCCATCTTCATTATCTAACATATGCTTGGCTTTAAAATATAAAAATAATTGACAATAAGACAAATTACCTATATATCTCCAACGTCCATTTCGTACATCTGTCAGTTTCATCTGAACATTACATAGACACTATCATTTTTCACTTTTTAAACAAATCATTTTAACACTCAGCCACCAACCAACATGACCTGTTCATAAATTCTAAATACCGTCACACTCCTAAAAATTTAGTTTCTTTGACCCAACCCTTATTTAGACTCCTCCATCTCCACTTAAAATTCATTTGATAGAAAAAGCGTAGAAAATATAAATTCCTGCCTCTGTTTTTTGGGGGGCGGGGAGATGCTGGGAATAAGAAAATATTACTTTCTTCACAAGTACTTCAAGTTCATCATAGACATATACGCCTGTGCAGTGATGTCATAATTACTTTTAAGAATATTTCTTCGGTCACTCTTCTAACCCTATCACGCCTCAGCATTGCCTTTGTTATGCATGAGATCATTTATTCTCCTCTCCCAATGGAATACAGCTGGGACGATTAAAGAACACCCTCATTCACTACAGGCCTAAAGGGGAAAACGAAGGATAAGGAAAAGAATAATAATATAAGAAGAAAGAATGATTTTATCTTTTAGAGAAAAGTCCAGTATTAGGCTTATAACGAAAAAAAGGTCACCATAAAGGAACACATCCATGAAGATAATTACGAAAAAAAAACAAGAAAAGAGAGGGACAAACACGCCTTGTTACTCTCTCGATAGAGCTCCATTGTTTTCGGAAACTCTACCCGTGCATAAATTTAAACCTAATAATATCTGTCATATAATTTTATTCAGCCTCACGGGAATTAAACTTTGAATAGTTCAGTCCTTTACACGTGGAGCCTACACCTATGCCCGCAAGACGGAACATATAAACATGAGTGAAGAATATGGAAGCATAGTATAACGTAGTTAGATACCAACTGTTTGGCATTAATTTGTTAATATAAAAAATAATAACTTTATATAGTGACTAAAAACGAATTAACTGTGGCCAAAGAATTAAAACTGTGAACAGTACAGGATAATTAGGTGATGTTCGTAATGGTTTTTTGAAGGGTTGCTATGAAACTACATCTCCTGTATGGACTAAAGTTATGTGCTTGACGTTACAAAAGACAAATGGATACTTCTTTAACGGAATAAAGTGACATGTTTCCTGCTATGACATAACATCACACAAGGTATGTGCAAGTGGTGTCTATATATATATATATATATATATATATATATATATATATATATATATATATATATATATATATATATATATATATATATATAATAAATATATATAATATATATATGTGTGTGTGTGTTTGTGTGTTTGTGTGTGTGTGTAATATACATGTACATATGACCTGTTTATACATGTGCATTTATATATACATATATATTCATAAATATATATATATAATATAAAACAATATATATACATATTATATATATACTATTATATATAAAATTAGATTTGGGACTTTTGTCCAGTTACACAATAGCGTTACTAAAGGCCTTAATAATATTTTCATGTATATTTTTACGAATTCGCCGATAGATTTTTAACTTTTGATACAATGTTATTGGACATTCTGCGAATATTTGCGTGTAAACCGTGCAGCTGAAATGAATGCAAAATGTGCAACAAAGCATCACAACGTAGAATTTCTGTCGAAAGTTTCATTTTGGTTAGTATTTACAACTTTCCGCGTCAAATGGGAAAGGGAATAGAGATGATGAAATTCTGTGAATGATTGAAGGTTTAAAGGTATCTGCCGATATTGCAGAAACTAGGTAATGTAAAAAAAAAGGGAGGTTTCCTACCATTACTAGATGACATTTTCTTCAATTAAAAAAACGTCTGTTCATGGTATTTGGCTAGAAATTCATATTGACTTTAAGACAGTCACGATAACCTTTCTGTTTTAGTAAAGAGATGTGTCCCCTTACCGCCCTTGGAGTATAACCTATTTTCGACATCCAGGATTCATTTACACACAACAACACACACACACACACACACACACACACACACACACACACACACATATATATTATATATATATATATATATATATATATATATATATATATATATATTAATATATATATATATATATATATATATATATATATATATATATATATATTCAGGCACGGGTTTTACCCTTATGAGCTTACTTTTGAATAACAATGCAAATTCAGCACTAATGATTTTGGCGTAAGTTTCCAATTTTATGCAGTTTTCTCTTTCTATCATGATCTGCTACCTTTCTGCAAGAAACTATTTTCATTTATTTTTTTATTTAGCATTGTTCTTTATAAATGTTATTTATTGCCTTCCTACAATTAAGGCACCATCCACCCTTACCACCAACAAGCCCAAAGAAGACCAGCTTGGGACCTACTTCCCCGCAGGTTATAGTAGGAAATTTCTGGGTAAGATGTACCTTTGCTGAATTATGGTTTTTTTCTGGTGCATTTCCATTTACTTTGACTGAGCTCCTTGTTAATATTTTCCTGTAAATCCACAACCTAATAGGCTGACTTATGGTGGTTGGGAAGCATATTCCCCAACTGTAACCAAGTACTGAACCTTCTCCGAAAAGTGGGACGCTATATCTTAAAAGCTAACCATAGATTCTTCTTGAAAATAATCTCATCGTGATTCCCACACCCAAAACACTTTAGAAATAATTATATAAACTAACTTAACCTAACCCAACCTGCTAGGGGCATGGCAAAAAAGAACAAAGATCAGGGCTGGTGCAATACCTATATACATCTCGGGAATTTGCGGTTGGGATAGGCGAGAAGCAACACAAGCATTTGAGAGACCAACGAAACTTTCGAAAAAAAAAATCCTCGGGCAAAATCATTATTGCATCGACAACAAAATTTTACTGTGCTGTGCCTCAAAGAAAATTTTAAAACATCTGGTAGCTCTTATATTCTATCTTTCTATAGGTCCTGTGCCTTGTGGAAAAAAAAGAAAGGTGTTTTTGTTAGGCAAGAAACGGCAGGTGAGTAGTTTGACGCATTACCTATTATTGTTAAGTAACAGTATATGTTCGTTGCACAAAAATTACGTAATGATAAATTAATTAGTATAACGGAAAAAATTAATGAGTTAATATGTGTCAGATTGTAAGTTTAGCTACAACGCCTCTCGATAAACAGATAAACAACTTTCTCTCTCTCTCTCTCTCTCTCTCTCTCTCTCTATTGGTGGCTTCTCAAAGCTATTTAGCTTAGGAGCCCCTCACACACCCATATCTTTTGATCCTCTAAATGAAGCCTTTTGATTAGTCCTAATGTACCATATCTCTTTGTGACGTGTGGATTAGATCTGGGAGATTTATAAAGAAAGATGGATACCTGGAGACTGCAAGACTAGTTCATTCCAATTAATTAGATCTACAAAGGCAGGAGAGCCGAATAACGGACATATTTGGTTGTTCGGTTGAGGGTGTAAGTTATCATTAGTAGCACTGATGCATAAATTTGGCTTCAATCCACTGCAAAAAATTAAAAGATTATATATATATATGTATATATATATACATATATATATATATATATATATATATTATATATATATATATATATCGAGCTACAATGTCCTTTAATATCTAATTCGCTCTACCTCGGAATTAATATATTTTCATATATGCTTAACCGAAGGGGAATTTTTTCTCGATAATAGATTTACCTGTACTTGGGCGCGAACGCAGGTACATTATAAATCCAGGAGCGTCAGTGGAAGCTATAACCACTCACCCACCGCGAGAGGCTTAAAAGGTATATGTCGTCTCTCACCTCAAATACTTTCTCGCGCTGAAGTATTCGTTGGTTTGGAGACAACATCGATATATGTATATGAATCACGGTAATGTGATATGACTTATATATATATATTATATATATATCTATATATATTATATATATATATATATACATATACATATATAAACACACATATAGTGTGTGCGTGTGTATGTGCTTTTATCACATGCACTGCACCATTTCTTATATTAATAAAACATTAAGCTTACCAATGTCATTTTATCCAATTCGCTCACAACATTGCTCATTCTAACATTCTTTTCCAGTTTCCTCTTTGTACAGACACAAACGCTTTCACTTGACAATTTAAATATCAACCGAAAAACACTCCTTTGTCTCAGACCTACATCGACCCTGGACCACTTATTTTCCTTACTGTGTTGTCTGACATTTGTTTTGTATACGCGAGGCAAATTTTCAACCTAAATGCCGAACCCTTTTATTAATCACTTTGTTCTTGGCTGTCTTAATCATCTCTTTCAGAAATGCACTTCAAACAATTTTTCCCTTCATTATGCCTGTTCATTCATCATTTCAAATACTCATTTATTACACTTTTTTACCATGCACATTTTTCCCCTCCTCGGGAAGGCACCAGGAGGATACAGGGAAAGCATTTAAGGAGTCTAAAGCTTGGTCTTATTCATGCAAGCGAGGAACTGAGGTGTTAGTTCTCCCCACCACTTCCAAGCTGAAGCTCAAGCATCCTGTACCATCATCCACATGTTTGTTTTGATGCATGGCATTTATCTTTTTCCATTTTTTTAAATATGCTACTTCTTATGGCAAATGATGTATGAATGTGTCACAACAGTTTTCTAGGTTGCATTTATAGTTTCAGAATGCCTTAACCTAAAATTATTAAAGAATCCAGCCTACTTTCTACTCTGCTTATATTTACAATTTTAACTCTGTACTTTTTCCTTTAGAGGAGTTTGTGTCTGAAGAGTCATAGTGTTCAAGCTACAAGCAAGTCTTTTATGACGAGATAACTAACTCCATGGTCTTTTCCATTCACGTTGCAGCACAACAAAATCATCTAACTATCAAGAGTTTACTTCGCCAACCCAGGCTCAATTACGTATATTCACTTGCAAATGCAACTCAAGATCCTACGCTGGTGAGGCAAAAGTAATACTGTGCATAAAGGTTTTCATGGCCAAAAGAATAAACGTTCAGTTACATAAGGTATTGTTTATTTGTTTCTAACTATAAGCTTTAACTTATTTTATTAATTTGTCTTTTAAAATATGAAATAATTAGACTGCGCTAACTGATAAATTGAGAGCATTATGACAAAGTCAAACAAGAGAGTAGGGTGTTTAGTAAGATGCAACCTGTTGTACATTTTGATATTTTTTTTACATCCAAATTAATAATTTAAAATTAAACTTCACCCAGTGAAATGAAAGCAAAGGGCGGAACTTTCTTCGTTGAATTTTTCTTTTGGTGGGGTGGGGTGGGGTGGGGGTGGGGGAGACGAAAGCGGGTGGGAAACGATATCTGATGAACCACTTTTTCTCCTCTCGAGCAAGACAGATCATCTCACTTTAATCAACCTCAGGGTAGAAAAGGGATTATTTCGGGATTTTGGAAATAAAAGGGTCAGGAAGATATGTCAGTGAGGCATCATTTTACCAATAAGAAAGTGTTCAGTGCGCGCGAGAAAGACAGACAGACAGACACTCACACACACACACACACACACACACACACACAGACGGCCAGAATTGCGTAAACACACATAAAGAAAAATGAACTACTTGAATGCACTCGGTATTTAGGATTTAAACGTTATGCGTATCATTAAAGTAAAAAGAATCAGTAATGTATATTATATTTATGATATCGATTTGTGCAGAGCAAAATGATTTTTTACTTAAGTCTTCGAAAAGTGGCAGCATTTAAGCTGACAAGCGACTTCCGATTGGAAAATTTTTCTGGATTTTAAAAACACCTCAAACTTTAGATTGCGTATTAAAAGAACTCATAAAGCGAGGGGCTTTCTACATAAAATAAAAAGAAATCTTTGTCTGTTATCTATAATAGAAAGCTTATTAGAAAGAAGAAACCATTTCTGCAGCTCTAAATTTTAAAGGGCATAAAGACTTAAAACACAAAAGTGTTAAACTTATTTTCTTCGGTTAACTTAGCGAGTAATCATACTAAATTTTCCTCTTTTCTGGAAACTTTGTCTTATGATAATGTTAAGCTAAGTTTGCAGTTTCCATATACTTCCGGAGATTTCTGTTGATATCAGCATATTTTTTCTTACCGAGTGCACAGTTATGACACTATGGAGCAGTAATCGCTTTGTCGAAGTGCTTAATTATGCAGCAATCTTTCAAGGTTGGCATCATATATATGTAAATTTTCTGCATAATGACGAGTGTATTGACTCAGAAAGCTTAACATGAATAAGTTATGCTCACTGCATGCTTGAAATAAATCTGTTCACATGCGTGATAGAGAAAGGTTGATGGACTTGAGAAAGCCGTTATTTTGGGGAAAACGAAATATTTAGACAATAAAAAAATTGGTAATTTTAACAGCTTTTTTGATGACCAGTAAAAGACGCTATTTTGTGTGGTGTGTGATTTCATTTCTTCAGTAAATGTTGCTAATAGAAATTCTAAAGTGTTAATTCAAAAGTTTTAAGTTAACCAGCTTTTAGGAAAGCGCAACGAGAATGTCCGTAAAATGTTTGCAAAATGTTTGCAAATATAACAACTAGAAATGCAATTAACGCCTCTATTTTAGCTGCATCGTAAATTTTACAATAATCCTGGAAAAGGGTTCTATATGCCATCCCAGTTTCAATATTATCATTTTTTCCTTTATTGATAGAGATAGCACAGACTATTTTTTGTCGTTAGCCTTTATTTTTTTGCATTTCATATAAAGGATTCAGTCAAATATATTGTATTTGTGATACTCTGAAATAAAATTTTCATTCCGTGCTGAGTTCCAAGTAAAACTCTTCACCTTGTTTACTGCCAGGTACGAATTCATTTCTGGGAATTGTGCGTGTTTGAGTTTAAAAGTAAGCTCTCCAAAAAAAGCCTACTTGGTCTGCAGCTCATTTAGTAGGGATGGGGAGAACATTCATTTTCTTAGAACAGAAATGAACTGGGTTCTCAAAGCTACAAAGGGAAGCGGCACTGCACAATAATTGCATCCTTACTTTCCAAACATAAGGGTTAGAGGAAACTTATTGTCGTTTTATCAAACTTCAACAGAAATAAAAATAATAGTCTCAAGCTTTTCTCAGTTTACTTATTTTATTCCTAAGATTTTTTTCATTTGACTTTATTGACTGCAAATAAGGAACGATTCCTGTTTGACATTAATTATTCAATAGATTTTTAAAACAGTTCCACAGGCGCTTTAAGTTTATCTGTGTGAGTATTCTTGAAAACAACATTCCATTCACATTCAGTTCGGGGAATAAATTACAGTTTTTTATGACACGTTCTTGAATAACTTTATATCAGTAGTCCCTCAAGCCGAATGACCATGCTTAAATAGCATTATCACACCGTGATGGACGTGTGTGACCCTTAGGAATCAACTAAAAATATATTCTTGATCGACTTAAACTTCATTATTTACACACAAAGTTCTATATAGACAAATTTATAATTAAAAAGGCTAGAACGAGAACTTTTTTATTATCTAATAAGTCCCAGAATTTTATATTAATTTCAGGGTATTTCTTCAACCTTCAAAATTATCTGCCGTACACACACACACACAATGAAAAGATCAGTATTAATTTTAACATAGTATGATTTTCAATGTAGTTACTGAACCGAGAACCCGAAAAAGAAAAACATACAAGAATTATCTATATTCTTATTGAGTCATCTTTTTCCTCTTCTATTATCCATGATTATCAACGAGTTTATACTCAGCATTGTTTTACTTATACGTTCAAATCAAATAATTTCAAATCTTTACTCATTCGCACGCATTTACATGCAACAGTAAATTGTTTTGGCTCATTTTTATTTCTAACAATAAAATCTTATGCAAAGTCGGTCATTCTGATTCCCTCGTAAAGTACAAATGAATTAAGATTCAAATAAGATTTTTAATAGCTGATTTTACTGAGAAAAAGGAATCCGTTGAAGCACAGCAACCTTCTCTTTTTCTCGTGCTGATGGAGGACAGTAGAAAGGAAAGATTTATGAACAAAAGGGAGACCTCGAGACCATTTAAGAAGATTGTATAAGGATATTGTTGGAAGCCTCCGTCCTGACACTACGTTTTTCCACAAATATTTTAGACTTGGAAAGATATCGGCCCGTGGAAGCGCTAAATCATTGGATGATGGAAATCTACGTATAATACATATGTCTTTATTAGGGAGAGAGAGAAAGAGAGAGCAAGCCCATGCGTGTGTGTGTGTGCGCGCGCGTGCCAGTAAAAGAGTAAAAGAAAAACTTTTTATTTTTTAAATAACGCATATAAGAAAATCCCATTTAATAATAAGCGAATAGCTTAGAAGTATGTCAAAGGTTAATGAGGCAAAATTTCATGGCACATCCGAAGTGCTTAGAAAATAAGTTTATTTGATAGTCTTGTATTACTAAAATATTTTCTTTATTTTTGGAAAGAGATTTGTACGCTTCAAATAAAAAAGAATATAGCGAATAACTTAGAAGTATGTCAAAGGTTAATGAGGCAAAATTTCATGGCACATCCGAAGTGCTTAGAAAATAAGTTTATTTGATAGTCTTGTATTACTAAAATATTTTCTTTATTTTTGGAAAGAGATTTGTACGCTTCAAATAAAAAAGAATATACTGCTTGGCTAGGAGTCAGAGATGACACGAATATAGCAGATTATTGAGAATCTTTAGGTAGCTTGCTCAAAGTAATTCAGCAAAAATTCAGCAACTCAAAATATGGTAAGATATTTACTAATCTGTGGTCTCAAGCCTCAGATCTAACTGACTAGGCTGCAACAATGATCCTTCATAGAAAACTCTTGAAGATAGCAAAAACTCATATTTTCAAGACAACATGATGGACTGGAGACATCATTTGTGTAACTTACATCTCATTTTCGGAGTTGTGTTCTACTGGGCGGTTATCTCAACAAAGCAAAGTGGCATTAAATAAACGCCCCCCCCAAAAAAAAAAAATTATCAGAGCCAGTTTAGTTATATAAGCACTGAAAAATTAACTATAAATCAGCGCTTTAACTATCTTTTGGAAAATTTGCAGGATAGATTGTGGCTTCGCAAGCGGACTATTTTATGAAAATCAGTATAGAAACACCAAGATTAAAAGAAGTTTACGGAAATTATATTTTGATCTCCTGTACTGTGAGAGTCAACATAAATTTACTTCTAAAATTTAACCTTTACGAATAACAGTTTTTCATCATCATAGACCGACAGACAAACAGACCGACATGAGGCGTGTTAAAACAAATCTGACCTTTACTGATAAGAAATACTCGTATTCATTTACAACAATCTTACACTAATCTCCTTCAAAGTAGTCCCCTTAGTTGTCACTGCCGGAAACAACGCTGGAACGCCTTTTTTGAGACGGAACGCAGCTGGCCCGTCGCATTCTGCATGAAGTCTCTGTACTGAAATGAGACTCTAAGGGATTTGCACGCCTTATTTGGCTCGATAAATTACATGACGAGGTGTGTAAATGTTTCTTCTCTCTCTCTCTCTCTCTCTCTCTCTCTCTCTCTCTCTCTCTCTCTCTCTCTCTCTCTCTGCAGTGGATAATTGGCAGTTCCATCACGATAACGCACCCGCCAGAGAGAGAGAGAGAGAGAGAGAGAGATAAATGAAACATTTACACACATTCTAAAGCATCTCAGCAAGTCAAAGTAAGGCTTGCAAATACCTTAGGTTCGTTTTCTTCTTCTTCTTCTTCTTCTTCTTCTTCTTCTTCTTCTTTACGAAAAGGGACTAGATTTCAGTCCAGAGAAGACATCATGATGAGTGGGACGGACCAGCTGCGCGCCATCTCAAAAGAGGCGCTTCAGAACCATTGATAGACGTGTATGGCAGCCCAAGGGGACTACTTTGAAGGAGATGAGTGCAAGATTTCCGTATGAGAATACGAGTACTTTTTATGAATAAAAGTCGGATATATATTACAATATACATATTGTGATAATAAATGAATAAGTATATGAACTGCCTTTTATCATTGAAGTCTTATAAATGAATAATAACCCAAACATACAAGACGAATATAAGAAAAGAGGTTTCGTAAACAAGCGTCTTTAGATAAGGGTAGGATGGTGATAACTTATTTATAGAGAATCTATCATAAATGGAATTTTGTATGCTTTACAAAGTTCTATGAGAGTAGAGACAGATTGATGAATAATTTACATTCACCATCAGCAAACAGATGTATATATTTTTTCGTTAACAAATGAGAATTCTGAATTTTACGCGCTCAAGAATAAAAGGCATTTCAGCGAAATGCCGTTATATACCTACTACAAAAACAGTTAATAATACCTTATTTCCTTTGCTACGTTAGTAAATATTCTACATCAGACTTCAAAGTTGCAAGATAACTTTTCTGGATTTACAAATATTGAAAATCCTATCATAAATAATTAGAAGAATTCTATTTTCCTTATGCAAAAGCTCATATTACAAAAAGCTCATGTTAAATTTATAGAAATTTAACATGAGTTTTTGTATTATGAGCTTTTGCATAAAATAATAGCATTTTCCTAATTATTTATGATAGGATTTTCAATATTTGTAAGTCCAGACAATTTATGTTACAGCTGTGAATTCTGATGTAACAAGGGAAATAAGGCATTATCAATTGTTTTTGTAGTGGGCATATAAACGGCATTTCGCTGAAATGCCTTTTATTCTTGAGCACGTAAAATTCAGATTTCTCATTTTTTAACGAGAAAATATATATTTTGTTTATGCTAATGTTGAAAGTGAATACGTCCTCAATCTGACTCTACTCTTATAGAACTTTGTAAAGCATACAATAAAGGAGTTTTCTGAAAATCCTGTGGCCTGCGAAATTTATATGAAATTCGCGAGATAACCTCTGAAAGAAGCGGAGGAACACAAAAAAAGTCAGAACTAATATTTTGCTTTCATTCTGATTCACGGATTAATGCAGTCCTGCACAGCATCTACATATTTACAATGCAATAGCTCAAGCACGTTTGTCATATTTTCACTTTCACATAAATCATTTATCCAGTAACTGTACAGAAACCCGTCCACCTGAAATAACCGGACGCGGTCCCATTATTCAGTTCAATGGGTCTAGCCTAAAATATAGCATCTAATTTACATTTATTACCTGTATAAACTTTCAAAATGAGGTAATGTAATGCGTATATTCTCACACGATAATTGACTATTTCGCGTTAGGATTAATAAAAGAAAGAAGGGAATCCATTTTCATGTATTGTCGATTTCTGTCCAGGGGATTGGCATATCTATAAAATATGAAGGCCAGTCCAAAATGTTTCAATAAATCTATGTGTTTTCAGTGAGCCACTGATGCTTCCTTGGTCAAGATGGATCTCGTAATTTGTATTTTTGAAATTACAGCAAAGATAATATTGCATCTGCAGAACTTGGCACAAGACAAATATTTGAAAGGAAAGAGCAAAAAAAATGCATATGACTCATACATGAAAATCAAGGCCTCCCAATTCTACAATTTAGATAAGCTTCGTGTGCAATTATTATTCAGAAGTTCCCTTCTTTTTTTTTTTCTTAAACTAGAGCAAGGAATCGGAATTATGAGCACCATAAGTTGCTCCTCGGGAGAAAAAAAAGAAGTGCTATATCAGTCAAAATACAAAAATAAATGTGAACATGCTTGATCCCATGAATCTCTCAGTTAATATCAAAATTCATGCACTTCCTAGGTAAATAGTTAACTAAGTTCATTAAGGTTACATGACTGATACTCGAATACTTCCTTTTACTACAGAATGATTTTTATTATCACAGATAAGAAAAATGTACTTGCATTCATGGGCACAACGTTTAATTTCTTTTTACTTATTCTCTCCTGTTTCAAATTTAAGCCTTGAATTTACATTTTGAAAAAAATTGTGTTAATAGCAGTTTTCAGAATAATGCAGAAATCAAATAAACTACGAGTTCTATACCGTTTCTGTGTTTTCAAAACAAAATACAATTTCGAATGCATAACTTTTTACTATATAGATATTTAAAAGTATAGTTAGATATTTGGTACTTGAAAATTATCCTCTCTCGAAATTCACAGGCCTTACAAATTCCTTCTAAATCTATAATTTTCATTTTCTTTTAAACACTACTCCAGAAAAGGTCTAGTGTAGTATTTATCTGGTATTATTTGAGGCTCATTATATCATCTTAACAACTATTGAATAGTCTCATCGCTTTTGTGTATCTCCCGACACGAATCAAATAAAGATACACGGAAAGAATAATAGTTACTGCAAGTGGAAATTCCTTCAATTCATATTTGTCTTCCTGCATTAACGT
Source organism: Macrobrachium nipponense (assembly GCF_015104395.2). Lineage (NCBI taxonomy): Eukaryota > Metazoa > Arthropoda > Malacostraca > Decapoda > Palaemonidae > Macrobrachium > Macrobrachium nipponense. The sequence continues at coordinate 90,245,542 of NC_061108.1, forward strand.
AACATTTTTACGATGTATTGAAAAACAAATCACTGATTTTCATAACATGCGCTAATATCACTGACATTGAATAACACCTTCATAAACACTATCACTCATGCCATCTAAGCTCAATATATGTTATTTTCTCATCAGAGAGAAGCATAAATGACAGCCATTGCCAAGCTCTCTGTAGTTATTGGGAATAATGTTACAGGTTCGCGTGACAGTAACTGAAACAGAGCGAGTAATTAAATGCATTAGCGCCTATATCCATTTTTGGAAAACCGCATTACTTTACTGCGAAATTTACTGGAAATCATTGTTTTCCTATTTTCGGTATTTTGTGGTTCTTATGCTAGATTAATTACTCCAGTTTAAATGTCTTTGCGTTTAAAACGTTTTTCATGTTTGTATGTATATGTATACATGTAGTTGATATGAGGAAAATGGATATTATGATATACAGAACTACCCAAGTGCTGAGAACTGAAATCGTTTCTCTCTCTCTCTCTCTCTCTCTCACCTAATATATTCATTGTTATGATGATAACTCGTGTCTGATAAAATCATAATAATACTGTGAGGTCCAATGATATGGCTGTGTTATGATGAAGCTTTCATGGAAGAGAGAGAGAGAGAGAGAGAGAGAGAGAGAGAGAGAGAGAGAGAGGAGAGAGAGTACTGACATACGTGGATGACGTTATGGATTATATGACGATGAAAAAGACAAATCATTCACAGATTTCACCCATTTCCATCCTGTCAGACGAATGAACAGGTCCAACATAAATAATAGGCAGAATAAAGATAAGGCAGTTATCAGGATTATTGTATAAAAAATGAATACAAGACTTCTTTGAAATCTAAGTAGAGAGGGATCATGGAAAATCCACGATGAATAAAGAGCGACTTCTCATGTTAAGCACACCTCCTATTTAACCAAATTCGTATCTAGCCATGACAAAAAAAAAAAAAAAGATATAAGAAGAAAAAAACGAGGAAACGAGGAGATAAATTGGAGCAAAATTACAATTTGTAGGAAGAAGACCTCAGCTAATAGAACTTCAAACAGCTGAATGCAGATTAGGTACACTCTTTGCTCAGTACAACGAGGAGGACTGTGTACACACGGACTCCAAGGGAATGATTAAATCCAGGGAATTGAACCGACGACAATAATAAAGATTTCTCGTTCGTCGACACTTATTTCTGTAACAATTGGGATATTAACGAGTCGGGTGAGTGTATATATGCATATTCATAGATAGATAGATAGATAGATAGATAGATAGATATATGTATGTATACATAGTATATATAGATCTATATATGTATAAATACATAAAATAATATATAATATGAAGATGTCCAAAAGTCATTTAGTTTGAGGTAGCTCTTCAGGTGAGGGCCAGCTGTCTGGGATTAACTCGAGCGCCACATAAGCCAAGCAAAGGAATAGGACATTAACAATGTTCAATGAAATTCTGTGGAGTCTTTGTACATTCTGTTTGAATTTCATTTGCAGAACGAGGTCAAGAGTATGTACACATTAGCATAAAATTAATATTTTCATTTTTCGGCTTTATTGATATTTCACATCTTGTTAATTTACTACTCTTAAACTCATCAGTTATAAGTAATATCATCCTTTTAACTAGTGCTCATTGAATGTTTATATTGATTTATTCTGGCTTCAATTCCCTACAATGAATTTTATGAACAATATTGCGAATCTGATAACGACAATTTCTTTACCAAGTTTCTAACAACTGCATTCAATATTATCAATAATGAGTTAAAGGGATGAAACACGATAAAATAGGGTAAACAAAAGTTGTCCTTAAGCAATAAGGAGTTTTGTTAATTTTGTAGTAAAATGTCTTCACAGCTTTATTATAGCAATTTTCCAGAATATGCGTCGGACATACGAAATGTTCCAAGGGGATTTAATAGTTATTCATGTTTATGGCCCTTGGCTCTACTTGTTTTAACCTGTAACTGTGTTCAACCTAGACGGCTTTTCCTTCCCTGAAGAGCGATTTCAAATGTAACGACTTTTATCTTTATCAACTCTGCTACATAATCCTTTAATTCTAAGTATTTGTTACACCAAATCATCTTTGCAATCCTTTTCTATTGTATATAGTTTGCTCGAAAATTTCTTAGATTAAAGGAGTAATGTATTGCACTTTATTGTTTCACTTCATTCTTAGAGACCATTTCATGATGATTATAATTGTAGATAATAATATAGTATGTATTATCATATTATATATATTACCATATAAATATAATTGAATACATATTATCTATTATAAGATAGATAGGATTAGGATTTATTATATTTACAATAATATATATATATATATATAGAGTATAGATATATATATATATAGATATAGATATATATCATATATATATCTATATAATATTCTATATAGAATATATATATACTATAGGAGATATATATATATATATATGTATATAGGATTTATAATATATATATATGTATATATATATATATATATATAGATAGATATAATAATATATCTTAGATATAATGTATATATATATATATATATATAGAAAGGAAGATATATATAAGATATGTATTTATAATGTACTAGATATATATGTGTATATGTATATTAAGTATTATATATATATATAATATATCTATTATATATATATAATAAACTATTTTATATGTATTATATATATATATATATATATATATACTGTACGAGTAATATATATATCTCTTTATATTATATATATATATATATATTATATATCTATATATATTAATTATTAGATATAATTATTATATAAATAAGTATATATTATGTATATATATATTATAATAATTATATATGTATATATAGTTATATTACTATATTTATATATAATATACTATATATATATATATATATATATATAGTATATATATATTATATATTATTATAATAAAAAACGACGCGTGTCTATATATAAGTGCACATTTAAGACTGCGAGTCTTGGTTTCAACCTCACTTATTAACACAAAGTTAAATATAACAGCTTTCTACAATATCCTATTCCGGTCATAAGTCCTGCATAAAAACAACGATTACTGGCTGAATGTGTATCAGCCTTGGATATGAGCAAGAAATAATTATTATTACAGTGATAAGCATAAAACGATATGCAGGAAAGCAAAACTCCTGTAATGGCCTGATTTTATTAACATCTTCTGTGAATGCAAATGAGACACTAAAACTGCATATTGCTTCTGCACTAAAATGTGAATATCATTACCAGTTGGTAATCTGGAATGCACCATTTTTGCAGGCTAAATTAAGCCTCGACGATTTTTCCTCCATAAATAGCGGACATAAAATTATGCTCCCTAAGAGACTTCTTATTTTTCATTATTAGTATCTCTCAGCATTAAGGAAGAGCATTTTCAATTTTGAACTTTTGTGGTTAATATCTGCTCTCGAATATGCAATGTAGTGCATTTTATCACTGGTTTTACAAGCATTTAGACGATACAAAATAGAGCTGAGCCACTAGATCAAAACTACATCTTTAGTAAATGAAGTTCCATATGGAACAAAAATTTATTCATTAACAACTAAAAGTACCATAACACACATGGAAATTTAGCATCATAAAATGGAAGTCATTTCAGAAAATATTCCTTAAGAGTTATTTATGGTTTGCTCTTTGTTTCCATACCAATTTGCAGTAAACCTACAGCGATAACTTATTAAAGCTGTGAAGCTCATTATTTTTTTTTTTTTTTTTTTTTTTTTAAAGAGAATAATAGCTGCTTTTCAGTCAACTTTTATTGTATATAATGGTTAAATGACAAACCGCATTTAAATCAATCTTATCATTTTCGTTTATGCTTAATATATTTCAAGTAATATTGTTTATTTATTCATAAAAAAATATTCCAGATGGTTCATGAAGACCTTTAAAAACAACCACAAACACAGCATAGAAATCTAATTTCGATAGGCGGTAAAAAAAAAAAATTTTATCTCCGCCACATAATTCAAAACAAGATAGCAACCGCCTTTCAATCTATCTTAGAAAAGATTGATCATGTGTACCTTACGACAGGCAGTTGCTTTTCTTTAGAATTAAAGGTAAAAATCACTAGTACAAAGACTTCAATTGGGCAGATTTCATGAAACCGTCCAACATTCGCTTATATTCAAATAAGAAGAGTGAATGACCCAAACGTCTCCTAAACTTAATTATTGCAAAACATAGCTAACTAACAGTCGTACGTAGTTCCCCCTAAAAAGTGAGAGAGAGAGAGAGAGAGAGAGAGAGAGAGAGAGACGACGGTTAGGAAAGGGAGCGAATCATCATCAAAAACACATCAGTACCAAAAACTCAAGTAAAAAATGCACCGCAGTTTCTTCGGCGCAATCGAGTTTTCAGTACAGTCGCTACAGCTTATATATTATCAATGCCACCGAAAATAGATCTATCTTCTTGTGGTCTCGGTATAATGCTGCATGAGCCGCGGCCTGTGAATCTCTCAGCCGGCGTGATGGCCTGTGCTGTTGTGTTACCAAAAGCACGATGATGGATAAATTAAACCTTAAATAAATAAAAACTCATGAAGCTAGAGGGCTGCAATTTTTTATGTTTGTTGATTGGAGGGTGGATGATCAACATACCAATTTGCAGCCCTCTAGCCTCAGAAAAAAGTGTGGATGGACAGACAAAGGCAGCACAATAGCTATCTTTCAAGACCATTGAAAATGTAACTAATAGAATTCTCTATATATACAGCTCGTATGTTCATGCATGTACTCGTACATAAAAATAGCACAAAAAATACATGAACACTAACAGACTGAAAAAAAAGAAAGCATGAAAATAA
>NC_061108.1:90255408-90265408 GCF_015104395.2 Macrobrachium nipponense
ACTGTTAATTGAAAAACGCAATCATTATTTCAACGACCTGACTGCCTTGTTAAGGTTGACTTCTTGGATTACATAATAGCATTACAAACTATCAAATATGTAGTTGCCGTCATTCAAGTTGAGATCAGGTATTTCCCTCATGAGTTCAGTTCAACTATTTTCTTTTTCTGTGTTATCGCCTGAGGAGAAGACCAGTTGGCCTTGTGACTGTATATAAATTAGCGTTTTTATTATGTTTCGAAAAACACTACGGGATTATCATTTGTTCTCACAGCACAAGTGTGCTCATTCTATTCATGATAAAAATACATTTTAATAATAAACATGTATTATACAGGCATTAAAAGTCTTTGATGAAAGTTAAAGAAGTGAAGGAAAAGTATTTGGATCTGTACCATAGCCTTACAGCCTCTCTCAAACTTCAGATTTATAACTAAGAAAAGCAATGGTATCTGAAGCTAATGGGAACACAAATGAAATGCTGTGCTATTCATTAACGCCGACGCCGAGGTACAACGATGCACAGTCTAGAACAAATTCCATATAAAAATAACTTGTTTTCCCTCAATAAAAGCAAATATGAAAGGAAAGTATTTGTACAAATATATCCATTTGAGAACAACTACCAATATTGTTTATAAAAGATTTACATTATGTGCATAGTTCTAATATGAATAAAATTTACATATAAACATCCAGGATTGACAGCTCAGGTTCTTATCGTAATGGTGTTTATTATGTAATTTCACCATAATATGGTGCATTCTTGTATGAAAAATTATTTATTTGACATGCCATTATCTTTGAAAAAGAAAAAGTCAACTGTTTATTAAAGTACCACATGAGCAACTAGTGTTACCGTGATTTCTTGTTAAAGAAAAAATCGTATCTCAACCGGAATATGACTGAACTTAACTGTTTTACATTCCAGTAGAAGCTCTGTAATGAACACAGTCGAGGTTATGGGATCAAATGATAATTAGTACAGCAAGATTTTCATCTTTTAATGTTCCATGTCGCTATCATAAATCGTTATTGACACTTCCGTTTCGTTTTAAATAAATTATGTAATATTTGCGTGGATGACAGGGAGGTAAAACCTGCCCACCTTCGCACAAATTTTGCTGGAAATGATTCAGATGCTTCTGCGACATGGCAACATAAATACCGCTCTAACATTAAACACAGAAAGTGGATGTTCGGTTGGAATTTATGAACAAACAACTCATTATGGTAATTTGGTGCCATCAGTTTACAACAGAAATGGTGCATTCGACAGAATGTCCGTATTTTGCAGATCGTTAGCAATCTAACGGTGAAAAGAGAATTATCGTCTGAATTTATTGATGGCGAGAATATATATCTGCGTGTGTATAATACGTTCGACACAAAGAGGAAACTAAGGGTAATTAACGATGTAATTTATGTAAGCACAAAGCCTGTGTCCAAATGAGCTAAGATCGAAGTCCGACGATAATCTGGTCATTTATTTCACTTGATGTATTGGTTCTCTTCACTGATAAACCAATAGAAGAAGGAGGTTACAATAAATTGCTGTTTAAGTGCTTCATCTTTCTAGTTAAAAGTTGCTTTTTTGAGAAAGAAATAACACACTTACATTCACATCTACCATGCACATTTTTGCAATTTCGTTTCAATAATTCTACATATCTGTGGATCCTCCTCACCTAAACATAACGGGTATGGGGTACATTATCGCATTCGCTGCTGTAGTAAATTGAGAGGTCGCTTCAAAAAAAATTGTATAACAACTACTGATCATGGTTTTTCAGTTTCAAAAATCCTTTGAAAATACAGAAACAATATATAAAGATATAAAGATTTTATTAGCACCAACAGTAATCCATTGTCATAATGTATAAAGGACTAAATTAATAGTCTACGAAAAAAAATTAATGACCAGTTTTTAGAATGGTAAAGTGAACAGCTAACTAAAAATTTCAGAACGGATGTACGGAGGATAGTTTCAAGTAACTAGCGCATTCGTGGAGAGTTCCTTGCACTGGGGTACATTAAAATTTTGGATGCTTTATGTAAAGTGTACTGAAGTGAAATGCTGCATCCCTCTGTTCAAGTGTCTGGTGATCACACATTTATATTTAAATATTTAGCTGGTATTAAGCTGTAATCAAAAGGGCGTATCAGTACGTGTTTTCCTGGGTATTTAGATGCATACAATATCTCCTCTTTATAGTTATCATGATGCTTATTAACTCACATATCTGTCCCTCCATTCCTCTTTGAAATTATTCATGCTTATTGACTTGTATATCTGTCCCTCCTTTATTCACTTGGTTTTCTAAGAATTGATTCGTAGACACTGATTAATTGTTGTTTGTAAATAAACGAATATTTCAAATTTTGTTAATGGTTTTTAGTTCTAAATGATATAAAGGTTCATGTTTCATTATTATAAAAATCGATTCTTTCTTCCCATACAGGCGTTTTCTTCTGTGGAACGTTATAAGGATTCTTCAATAGTAATAACAAATAACAATAATAATTATAATAAGAATGAGGGAGTGATAGAAAACGATCAAGCAAAGCTCCTCTGAGACTATGGTATCAGAAGAGATAGGGTGATACGTGCCAATAGACCAGACATGACGTTGATTGATAAATTCAAGAAGAAATTATCACTCATTGATGTCACAATACCATGGGACACCAGAGTAGATGAGAAAGAAAAAAATAGATAAGAACCAAGACCTGAAAATAAAAATAAGGGATATGCCAGTAATCATAGTGACACTAGGCAAGAACCCTGAAAAGGAACCTGGAAAACCAGATGCCGAAATAACTCCAGAACTCATCGACAAGAGTGTGCTACTAGAAACAGCGCACATAGTGAGAAAAGTGATGTACTCCTCAGGAGGCAGGATGCAACCCGGAACCCCACACAGTAAAAACCACCCAGTCGAATTGGATAATTGTGATAGACCAAGAGAAAAATAATAATAATAATAATAATAATAATAATAATAATAATAATAATAATAATAATAATAATAATAATAATAATAATAATAATAATAAGGGATACCAACAGAACAAACTATTCGGAACCAACCAGAAAAGACTATAGAGCCAACTAAGAGGGGAAGACAGCCACCAAGAAATTCCTGAAGCCGAACCAAGTAAGAAACTCTGGGAAAACATATGGAGCAATCCGGTATCACACAACAAACATGCAACATGGCTCCAGGAAGTGAAGGCAGAAGAAACAGGGAGAATAAAACAAAGATTCACTGACATCACGACAGACACAGTCAGACACCAACTAAAGAAAATGCCCAACTGGAAAGACCCAGGTCCCGATGAAGTCCACGGATACTGGAAACTTCAAGGCGCTACACCCAAGAATAGCAGAACTACTCCAGCATTGTATCACAAATCACCATGCGCCAAATGGATGACCACAGGAAGAACATCCTTCGTCCAGAAAGACAAGAGTAAAGGAAATATAGCCAGTAACTACAGGCCTATCACCTGCCTACCAATCATGTGGAAGTTACTAACAGGTATCATCAGTGAAAGGCTATACAACTACCTAGAGGAGACAAAAACACCATCCCCCACCAACAGAAAGGCTGCAGAAGGAAATGTAGGAGCACAAAAGACCAGCTCCTGATAGACAAAATGGTAATGAAGAACAGTAAGAGAAGGAAAACCAACCTAAGCATGGCATGGATAGACTATAAGAAAGCCTTCGACATGATACCACACACATGGCTAATAGAATGCCTGAAAATATATGGGGCAGAGGAAAACACCATCAGCTTCCTCAAAAATACAATGCGCAACTGGAATACAATACTTAAAAGCTCTGGAATAAGACTAGCAGAGGTTAATATCAGGAGAGGGATCTTCCAGGGCGACTCACTGTCCCCACTACTCTTCGTAGTAGCCAAGATTCCCATGACAAAAGTGCTACAGAAGATGGATGCTGGGTACCAACTCAAGAAAAGAGGCAACAGAATTAACCATCTGATGTTCATGGACGACATCAAGCTGTATGGTAAGAGCATCAAGGAAATAGATACCCTAATCCAGACAGTAAGGATTGTATCTGGGGACATCAGGATGGAGTTTGGAATAGAAAAATGTGCCTTAGTCAACATACAAAAGGGCAAAGTAACAAGGACGGAAGGGATAAAGCTACCCAGATGGGAGCAACACATCAAACACATAAGGAGTGAGATGGCATACAAATACCTGGGAATAATGGAAGGAGGATATAAAACACCAAGAGATGAAGGACACGATCAGGAAAGAATATATGCAGAGACTCAAGGCGATACTCAAGTCAAAACTCAACGCCGGAAATATGATAAAAGCCATAAACACATGGGCAGTGCCAGTAATCAGATACAGTGCAGGAATAGTGGAATGGACGAAGGCAGAACTCCGCAACATAGACCAGAAAACGAGGAAACATATGACAATACACAAAGCACTACACCCAAGAGCAAATACAGACAGACTATACATAACACGAAAGGGAGGAGGGAGAGGACTACTAAGCATAGAGGACTGCGTCAACATCGAGAACAGAGCACTGGGGCAATATCTGAAAACCAGTGAAGACGAGTGGCTCAAGAGTGCATGGGAAGAAGGACTGATAAAAGTAGACGAAGACCCAGAAATATACAGAGAGACAAACAGAACAGAGGAATGGCACAACAAACCAATGCACGGACAATACATGAGACAGACTAAAGAACTGGCCAGCGATGATACATGGCAATGGTTACAAAGGGGAGAGCTCAAGAAGGAAACCGAATGAATGATAACAGCAGCACAAGATCAGGCCCTAAGAACCAGATATATCCAAAGAACGATAGATGGAAATAACATCTCTCCCATATGCAGGAAGTGCAATACGAAAAGTGACACCATAAACCACATAGCAAGCGAATGTCCGGCACTTGCACAGAACCAGTACAAAAAGAGGCATGATTCAGTGGCAAAAGCCCTCCACTGGAGCCTGTGCAAGAAACACCAGCTACCTTGCAGTAATAAGTGGTACGAGCACCAACCTGAAGGAGTGATAGAAAACGATCAGGCAAAGATCCTCTGGGGGACTATGGTATCAGAACGGATAGGGTGATACGTGCAAATAGAGCCAGACGTGACGTTTGGTTGACAAAAATCAAGAAGAAAGTATCACTCATTGATGTCGCAATACCATGGGACACAAGAGTTGAAGAGAAAAGAGAGAGAAAAAAATGGATAACTAAGTATCAAGATCTGAAAATAGAAAATAAGAACGGCTGTATGGGATATGCCAGTGGAAATTGTACCCATAATCATAGGAACACTAGGCACGATCCCAAGATCCCTGAAAAGGAATCTGGAAAAACTAGAGGCCGAAAGTAGCTCCGGGACTCATGCAGAATATGTGATCCTAGAAACGGCGCACATAGTAAGAAAAGTGATGGACCCCCAAGGAGGCAGGATGCAACCTGGAACCCCACACTATAAATACCACCCAGTCGAATTGGAAGACTGTGATAAACAAAAAAAAAACAAAAAAAATAATAATAATAATTAAAAAATCCTCATAGTAGCAAGAGTCTTCAAATCGGGAAGCAAATCCACAGTTATGTAAATGTACATATATTTAAATCTAAAAACAGTAAGGATAGCTTTCGGGAATCTGTTCGGTTCCCCTTATCAATTAATAAGGGGAACCGAACAGATTCCCGAAAGCTATCATTACTGTTTTTAGATTTAAATATATGTACATTTACATAACTGTGGATTTTGCTTCTCCAATAATAATAATAATAATAATAATAATAATGCTGTTATTTTCTGGCACGTACAGTATAGTTTTATCATACATTGTTCTATTAACCAAATACTAAATAATTCTTGTAAGGAACTTTTACTCTTCAAATATCTCAGGTTTTGTAAGAAACCTCATATTACGGAGATTAGAAGCCAGGAAAAGATTCTTTCGCCTGTCTCCAAGAATGGCAATTTCTGCACTGAGTTCGTATGCCATTCTTCAGATTTTTTATGATATAAGCATTTTATTCTTAGTTAAGTTTCGTACCCAATCGATTTGAGATCACAGATCATTATCATTCTCTTCTCTCTCTGCTCTCTGTTCTCTCTCTCATCTCTATTATATATATATATATATATATATATATATTAGTATATATATATATATATAGATATATATAAATTTATTGAGTGTGTGTGCGCACACACACACACACACACACATATATATATATATATATATATATATATATATATATATATATATATATATTACTTATTCGAGTGAGGCGCTAAAAATTATAAAGACTATTCCAAGTACAATGCACAGATGTCTATCTTATCCATGGTATTACCCACAAATTCTCAACATTGTGTAGTGCGTCTGAACCCCTACAACGAGTAACCGTGATCTCCAAGTTTTCTGTCTCTCTCTTTCATAAATTTTCAGTTGTAAAGCCCATTGGCTTAGATATCCCTCGACTATTCATATCTCCCGTTACTTTGGATGAATCCTTTTGATTAATGCTAATACACCACATCTCTTTGTTACGTATGGATTATATCTTGGGAAGTGTAAAGAAACAGCGAGGCCAAGAGAATGCAGGATTAATCCAGCAGAGTTAATTAAAATTTATGAAACAAGGGAGGATACCGGTTGATAGACACTAGTTCCATATTGCATAGCTCAGGATATAAATTATATTTCTTCCTTCATACATTCAGGTTATTTCAATTAGCTGATCATTTCTGTTAGTCATAGAGGGCTAGTTATATTGCAGTGCAGCTTCCAAGTCACGGTATTTCAGATGACTTTCAAATTCGTTTTTAAACGGTTGGGATGGCTACGTTGTTTATGAGCATGCACGAAATGAAACATATATATATATATATATATATATATATATATATATATATATATATATATATATATATATATATATACATATATATATATATATATATAATTATACATACATACATACCACGTAGATAATGGACAACTAACTAAAGTTCACATCTCATGTTCATTTCCATTACCAACGCTTCGTAATTTATTTCCCACAGTTACACTATCAATGGATCGAGAAAGACATAAAATATCATATAATTACCATGAAAGGAAAGTATAAAATTCTGACACTTAAAATTATTGTTTTTAAAACCATATACGTACATTAAAACTCACCAAGGGAGAACATTTTAGGCCAACCTTCCACTAGAATAAGGGAAGCATAAATGGAATGAAATGACAAAATACAAAAATGAAAATAAATAAATCAATCAATACAAGAACTTGGGTCATTTCGCCACCAGAGACTATTTGACACCAGAAATATAAATAAAGTGTGTATTGGGTTTTCTCCCTCTGCAGCTTTTAATTTTTTCTTGTCAATTTTATCTTTACTACTACAAGGTGCAAATTAACATAAAAAAATAAAAAAATAAATAAAACATTACATTGGTTTAGGAAACAATCGTTCAAGATATTCCAACATTGCAATAAATTGTAGTTTTTTACACCAAAAAATTATTCTAAAAATTATCATAAATAAACAAAAATAAAGAAATAAAAACTTTAGTTCATTTGAAAGTTATGAGCTATACCACTGATAAATTTGATGCTTGGATCACTCTTGGATGATTTGTCAAAAACGTATATAAAGAATGTCTGTTTCCATTTTGAAGACTTGAGGGAGACTGGGAAAAATATATTAGGTAAAGAAATAATTCGGATTTTTTTTTAAACACTTGAACAAAACGACCTTTTCTGAAAAAGTGTATTCATTACCTTTAACAACCAAACAACATAAATCAAAACAATGAAAACAAACGACCTATTTGTGGCGGCGAATAGTCCTCCATGAGGAATAGGTGGCTGCAAAACGTCCTCGAGGCAAACTGGCGGTGGCTAATTGTCGGCGGCGAATCGGCTTCGTCGAATGGTCCCATCCCCGTGACAAATAGCTGTGTGTTTATGGGGGGACCAATTGTTTGACCAGAGGATTCTAAAACAATTAATTCATGAATGTAGAATGTTTGCTCAATGACTAAAATTCTTGTTTTTAGAGAAGTTTTTACAGCTTTTGGAATATATGTGTGGGTGTGTGTGTGTATTGTTTTCTTGCGAGAAGCAAGCGTGTTTTAGTCAGCTAAATAATTTATGTTAATTCTTCAGTATAGGTAATCATTCCTCGAATTTGCTTGTTAACTTTTAATTTTTCATTATGCTTTTTTTTACAAGTATAGGTTGTTTCTGCATTGGACAAATAACATTACATACACTATTCTTTCACCAACTATTTTCATCCGAAAGGTTTAATCGTTGTAGCACACTACCATTTTTTTCAGCAGTTCCGAAAATAAAATGGAAGAAATATTAATGCATTCCTTTCTAATAAATGTCTGTTGGAATTAGGGACTTCGTCTACTTTTTTTCCTTTTATATTACAAGACGGCACTCGGTAATGATTTATATATAAAAGAACATTTGAGCCACAAAAGGCTGTGTGTGAAGAAGACGACTTTCCCTTTTTACTTTGCTCCTTAGACATGTTAACAACCTAAATAGTGCAAGTCTCAGATTACCTGATTATCAGGAATTTAATTACATGAATATATTCATTCGGGAAAGAGAAAAAAAAGGGTGTATTATAACACACCACGGTTATTTTTAGTAACAATAGGTCTAGAATCAAACAGAAATTATGTTTTAATATTTCTCACATTCATAGGAAGACATGCATTAGCCTTTTCAGGAGCAATGCAGGACAGCATCTGGCTTTTATCACTTAGTTTGGGTGAAAATAGTTTGCCCTCAGGGAATACCCGAACATCGACGTTGCTGAGTTTTATTTTATCCCATATACTTTTTTCTGCTTTCCTCAAAGGCATTTACTCGCCCTTGTAGGCAATTTGCATCTGGTGCCCGGGAGCATAACCAGAAAAGGCTAAGTGTTCGAAACTCAATTTTCCACTCTTGAGAGACGGCTGTTTATCATAGCTTTTTGCTGCCCCTCCCGTTGCTCGACATGCAATGTTGTTTTATTTGGGGAAAGACTGCTGCAAAGAATATTCGGAATAGCAAGTGAAAACTGTCTTGTCGTTTATACAGTCTTTTGAATATTTTTTTCTCTGTTGCAAAACAAGATGAAAAATGAACTTATGTCCTCATACGAATGAAGCATGCTTAACTTTAGTAGTTCCTTGGAAAAGGAAGTAATTAAAAAAACTATAAAAACCTTCGTTTATTAGCGATACTAAATTTTATAAGCAGTTACATTCCAAGTCTTGACACGTGGTCATAGATTCTCGAATCACCAAGATACAATGCTACTGAGCATTTGGTAACTCTTCATTGCTTTCAGAAATATTAACATAGCGTCATCACTCAGCAAACTTAAATTTATTTCTGTTAAAGACTTTTCATTCCTACAAAGGCCTTTCAACGATATATAAAGGTAGATATGAAGGCAGGATAAAAGATAACTTTCTTTATTTCTGTCTTTCTCTATTTTTTCTTTCTTTCTTGAAATCATCAGCTGAAATACCTTTAGACTATAAACCAGAGAGGGCTCCAAGGGGAATTTAGCCTGGAGAGAGAAAACTTAGAAGAATTAGAGGAAAAGGTAAGATATAAATAAATATGAGGAAACGAAAAACGGAAACGATACACCTGAAATTCAGGAGAAGTCAGCAGAGAGCAAGAATGAATTTGCTCCTCCCTTACATACTTGGAGATCAACAGATTCCACAACTGCTCTAAGTGAACTATTCTCCATCTTAGTAGTAGCCAAGAGATAAAACTCGCAAACTGTGTAGTATCAAACCTCATGCTAGGAAACGACACACTGTCTGCAACAGCAGCCAGCTTAGTGTTGTGAGCAAAATCAGCTAGGTCAGGTAAAGAAGATGCAGAGAATGTTTGTCGTTGCAGTATATCTTATGCAGATAACATTATGAACTC
>NC_061108.1:90270408-90325408 GCF_015104395.2 Macrobrachium nipponense
TGTGATATATATATATATATATATAATATATATATATATATATATATATATATATATATATATAAGTATATATATATATATCTATATATATATATACTATATATAATAGATATATATATATATAGATATATATATATATATATATATATATAATATATATATTATATATATATATACGTTTAGTAGAGTACATATAACTTAGATATGACAGGAACTGTTGACCTTCCGTAACGTACTTGCGGAATGAGTAAAGGAGCATAAGTATTCCATGTCAAAATAAACAGCAATGTTGCCTTGTCATATTGAAAGTGGGCTGAATACATAATATATAACAACCAAGAGGTATCTCAGAATAGTTATATCAAAAGTATTCAGGATGAAAAGGGCACACTGGTCACTTGGCTGAAGGTTATTTCCCCTGATTCACAGAGAATTTCTATTTCCCCAAAAGATAAATATATGCTTTATTGTGCGTATTCGTTTTCAAATGACACATTAGGGGAAAATAACATTCCATCTACAATACATCTATGCTAAAGAAACCAAACAAATGGCTCGTGGCTAATGAATATGAATGTTTTATTTTACATCCGACTAATTCTTTGGTTTAACACGAATTGAAATATTTATATACCAAGAGGTCTTCTGCTTCATGAAATGTAACAACTTTTTTCAATACTTTTTAGAGAGATTTACATGAAAGATTTAATAGTCTGAATTTTTTTTCTTTCGACAAGGTTTATTTTTTTATTTTTGGATAATTCAAGGGATTAGCTGAACCCTTTCTTTTTTTTTGTTAAAAAATCGAATGCATATTAATGCTTATAATTTCAGCGAAATTAGGAAAAAATGTAACAACAAATCAGGAATACGAATAAAAATGCGAAATAAGATTAGGGACAGAAAAGATACAAGATAAGAATACAGACAAAACGGGATAAAACTATAAGTAAGGGGGTTTGCTTAAAGACCTTCATGCCACTCTATGAAATGTAAGAGCAGTATTGCGAGTAACACCAGTTTCTGGAGAGTTGAGAAAAGATCCAAATGCCACATGCAACTGCTTAAACTTAGTTCACTTTAAAGCAATGTGATTCCGATTTTGAAACACTCTACATCAGATCGTCAGTTATGACGCGTATTTCTCCTTTACGGTAGATGCGTCTGTCGGATTTGCTAAGCACTATTGATCTAGTAATCTAGTGTTTATCACCATAGTGAATATTTTAAGCTCCTGTTACACTTATTCCTTTAAGGCATTCGTTTCATCATGGAAGCCGGGCTGTAAGGCAAAATTGCTAAGTCTAACTATTAGTAGTAGTCTACGTATTAAATCTGTACAATTTTCTATGAATAGCTTCGTCTGTCTCTTTCACCGGACCTTGATGTTTTCCTGCATTAAAGATTATATCATATTAACTGAAATGCATTCAGTGAAAGTGGAATGTCAGGTCTATTATTTCGATTGACCTAAAAGTATATCTGTGCACGTGAATAGCTGCGAAACCATTGTATAATGTGACGTTCTAATATTGATGAAAACCTGATTGGCTCTTGTTGTCCACCAGTTTAGTCAACTTTCTTTGCACAGGAATATCATAACGTCCAAGTGGCAACCGCCATGACCAATACTCAGTAATTGTATGAATACAAAGATTTTTTATTTTTAAACCATTTCCCAATGGATGTCATCAATAAATTTTCCACAGCTCAATTTTGCCTTTTAACTGTACTCTCCTACTGCGTCGAGCCAACGCCAAACCAAAAATAACCATATGCTAAATGCAACTTTTTCGAAAGCAATTGTACATCGCGATTCTTTGTTGCATGTGATAGATCCAATTCAGCTGGACGCTTCTCTCTTCAAATACTCGTTAAAGTATTTTTGTGCAAATATAACATTTGACAAAATATTTTGCCCTTTCATAAAAACAAATGAAAATGTATGAAGGCTGTTAGCGACTGCATGAATAATTGAATGAAAATGGAAAACATTCAGAGTAAACATTGCATAAATGTATCCCATATTCCGAACCAGTTGTATGTAAAATCGTTTTCACACAACTCTGAAAAAAATGTATTCATGTTTTTGCCACTCGCTTATGGAAATATAAAAAGGGAATTTATTTAAAATGGAAGTTTAACAAATAGCACAAGAAAATCTGATTATTACTTTCCATTATAATATTCTCATCTTGTAACATACGAAATTGAAATATACTAACGTAATGAAAACAAAAAATACTACTGTCTAAAATTCTGGATATTCATTCTATCATTCCAGGATGATTATCACGTTTCAAGACAGATCTTGTTATTTCAGCATATTTAAGCATTGTTGAGTCTATATAACTTAATGGTTAACCACTAAGGCACTGATATATATATATATATATATATATAGATAGATATATACATACATATATATATATATATATATATATATATATATATATATATATATATATATATATATAGTATATTATAATACATAATATATTTTTTTTTTTTTTTGAGGCACATGAGACGAGCAACCTGATGCCCTTTTCAAAACCAGGCTTTAAGGGAACATAAACAAATGAGAAGGAAAAGTAGGACTGATCCTTGAGGAAAGCAATACTTATTCTTGTTGAACAAAGAGAGGTTGAACAGTCAGGAAAAATAAGACAGAAAAATAATTTTGAAGTGTAGAGGAAAAAGCGCCTGGGGGTAGAGGAGCTCTCCCCTTGAATTCACTGGAATAAAAATCAAAATAAGATTCAGTAAAAAAAAAAAAAAAAAAAAAAAAAAAAAAAGAGACAGATTAAGCCAACTTGTACCGGTGAGAAAAAAAAAAACCTCACGAGAGAAGGAGAGCAAGTGGTAACTCAAAGAAAATTCCCAAAATCTCAAACCTAATAAAGGTGTAGCGAAAAAATCAAGCATCCGATTACACAACAGCAACACTCCACGGGGACAAATCAGTGCAACATAAGTATATTTTTCATTACTGGTATGAAAAAATAAAGACTTTTTGAAATTCATGCACTGCACCCAATATTTCTAGAAATAGATTTAGTATTCTGAAAAAAATTTTGAATGAAATGAAATTTGTATCAAAGCAGCATGAGTCAAGGAAAGCACTTTTGGTTAGTAAAGAAAAAATACGAGAAGACGAATTATATGAACACCCAAATTACGCATCATATATATATATATATATATATATATATATATATATATATATATATATATATATATATATATATATATATATATATCTCTATATGTGTGTGTGTATATATATATATAATATATATATATATATATGTGTGTATGTATGTATGTAAATAGTGTGTATATATATATATATATATATATATATATATATATATATATATATATATATATATATATACGTGTATATAAACTCGTCTGTATGTTTACCAACTGTATTTCATTCGAAAACTTATACAATGCATGGCTATATATCAAATATTAATCTATACGATGAACGGCATAAGCTAGTGCTCAAAACTTTTTTCAGTTTTTTCTTTAAAATTTAACTAATGGTATGGCCTTTTTTTTTTAATTCCTCGTGAAATTTAGATTTATGAATTAATAAAGTTATGAACATGTTATGTATTCATTTAATTACTTTCATACTAGCTGTTTTAAAAAATGGTGACATTGACAGTTAGACCTATATATTCCAGTAATTAAAACAAAATGCTGTTTAAAGCGGTGTGTTCTGATTTTCCTTGAGAGAATAGTTTCATTTTACTTTCAACTGTGGCGCAACGCTGACTTTTTTCTTAAAAAGCACCATAAATTCCAAGGCATTATGCATCGCAGTTTTTAATATAAATTACCTTCCTAAGAAGTCATAAAGCTTAATCTACCTCTGTTTTTCATGTTATGCCATTGCAATGAAGCAGGAAGGGCCATGAAGCCTTGGGGAAGATAGGATTTATTTGACCGTATTAGACTTCACATTTTATTCTTATTTTTCGTTTTCCTTTATTCCCTCCTGTATAATTTTTGAGTTATATTTATTTGGTCTGCAGTTGGATTTTTTTTTTATTTATTACCCAATCAAAATCATCTCAGCAATATTTAGGAGGCTGATATACACGCATTTCTACGGAGTTTATTAAAGTGAATAGCGACTCAGAAACTGATGTTGATGGTTATTCAAAATTATCCTCATGTGGATATACAGAAGAATATTCAGTTGTAAGTAAATGGCACTTTTCTTATCAAGGTTTTGGAATTTTAGTTCGCAAACCAAAAATCTTCAAAAAATAGAAAAACCCGTGTAGCATAATCACGGGTAACCTTTATTTCGAATACATATATTCACACACATCCGCACACACACACGCACACTATATATATAATATATATAGATATAAATATATATATATATATATATATATATATATTAGCTATATATATATATATATATATATATATTATAAATATGCATGCTATATATTTTATATATATATATATATATATATATATATATATATTCTATATTAAATATATATATATATTATATATAAATGTATATATATATATATATATATATATATATACTATATATATATATGAATATATATATTAGAATATATATAAATATATATTATATATACATATATACATAATATATATATATATACATATTTTATATATATATATATGATATTATCTATATATACATATTTATATAAATTATATAATTATAATAGCTATATATATTATATATATATATATATATTATATATTATTAAATATAGCTATATATATATATATATATATATATTATATATATATGTATATATTATCTATATATATATATATATAAATATATATATATATATATATATATGCATGTATTTATATATATAATATATATATATATCATATATATATAATATATTTATATATTTATTTATATATATATATATATATATATATATATACATATTTATATAATATAATTATTATATATATATATATATAGCTATATATATATCTATATATATTTTATAAATATATGATAATATAGCATATGTACTATGTATTTATATATATAATAATATATATATAATATATATATTCTATAAACAATAATATTAATATTATAAATTATAATAATATATTATGCATGTATTTAATTATTATATAATAAATATATATATTAATTATATATATATATATATTAATTATATAAATTATATATATATATTTATATATAATATATATATATATAATATATTATAGTATATATATAATGGTATTATTTATATATAATATATATTATAATATGTGTTCTTGTGTGTGTGTGTGTATTAAATGTGTATATATATATACATAGTTATATATAATATATAATTATATAATATAATTATATAATATATATAATATATATAATATATAAATAATATACATACATATAATATATATATATATATATATAATTATATGTGCATACATATATACATATATATATATATATATATATATATATCATATATATATTACATAGTATATATATATATATATATATATATATATATATATATATATATATATATATATACATATATATATATATATATATATATACATACTATGTGTGTGTACATACATATCTACATATATATATATATATATATATAATATATATATATATATATATGTGTGTGTACATACATACTATACATATAATATATATATATATATTATATATAATACATCTATAATATATATATATATATATATATATATATATGATATATATATTTAATATATATACCTATATATTTAACTGAAATCGGCAAAGTACTTAATATGATGGTAAAGGATATGCATGTCTTCTTAATATGAATCCCCAATATACATTAAGGTAATACTACTATGTGGCAACTTCATTCTAAATTTCTAGTAAAGACCTGAAAATTAACAATTGCTAAACTATCTATAAGGATAGAATCATTTGCAAACGCACACATACGTGCAAACTTTCGTAATTCAGTTATATATATATATATATATATATATATATATATTATATATATATATATATATATTATAATATACATGTATATTTCATATATAATTATATGTATGTAATATACTAGGTATATTATATACATATAATATATATATATATATATAGATATATATATATATATTTATATAATTTGTGTGTGTGTGTGTTTGTGTGTGTGTGTGTGTGTGTGTGTGTGTGTGTGATGTGGAGGGGGTGTGGCTGTGTATGCGTGTATAAACATATAATTAAAAAAAAAGAAAAAAAAAATATGCTCACTTTTCACGAAGAATGACTTCAAGTTAGTTTACATAAAAGCCTAGCAATAAATCCATACTAAAATAAAATAAAGTAAATCGCCTTAAGAGTCAGTATCAGATGATTAATCTGTCAGCTTCGGTTGGCGAGCTGACGTGTCAGATCTAACGCAACTGCGCCTAAACATTTCCTTCACTGGCACTCACTCTGGAAGTTCATTTCATTCGGGTTCTTAAGAACGTAAATCTTCCCTAGACACCTGCTAAATGAGCTTTAGAGCGACACAGCTTTTCCTTTAAAAGGATATAAATTCCCGACCCTCTCGAGCGTTTACTCTTCCTTGAAGTCAATTTGTACCTGGCACTGAGGGAGCTGAGGAGTTGTGGTCGGAACTCTGCTCGAAAGTGAAATACATTATTCATTACTTCCCTCTTCTTTAGAAACGGCTGTTAGTGGAAATATGTGCGTAAATTCTATTCTAAAATCATTTTACTCATTCACTATACAAAACTACTTTCGTTCACTTAAATCTTAGCCTGCATTCTTTAAAGTTGTATGCGTACCAATAGGTACGCAAAAAATCATGGTTTTGTTCATTCTACAGACTGTGCCCGTCCCGCCAATAACATGGAGAATGCTATATTTGTTCAGGTTATGAAGAAATGGATGTAGTTTCATGTGACGTAAAGAAATTATAAATATCACAATAACCTGCTGAGAAAATGGTCAGTAAATTTGGTGCGTACCTATTATAAGGGCTTGTCCAGTGGTATGCTCTCCTGTCCATTAGGGTCTCTTTCACTTATAACTCTGAAGTTATTAAAGCTACTCAAGTCTCCTCTGGAAATGTTAGACCTCATTCATTGCTTTACTTGCTCATCTATGTTTCAGTGAGTTTCGATTGCATTATCATAATTTCCATGGGGTATTTATGGAGAAACTTAAAGAAAAAACAAAATATGTGTTTGATATTATGTTTCAATCATGTAAAACAAGCATGAATAACATCAAGACGTAATATAAAATAGATATATTTGATAATATAACTGTAAGAGAAGGCTTATACATATGAAAAATATAAATAATACAGTCTGGAAAAAAAGTATTTATTAGATTTTTTTTTTCAACGAAACATAGTATTTTGGTATCCTATTCTTTGGAGTATCATGTTCGTTAGGGGCTTTCTAGAACAACTATCTCATCTCGGTGATGTGGATATGACACTTCTTCAATTTCTGACATTATGTAGAAGCCATTACTTTTTTCTTTCAGAAATGACACTTCATACCAGCCGTTATCGACCTCTATGGCACTGGCAATGTACACCTCAAATGGGGATATCTTTCTACCTCAAGGGTAATGCCAAAAGCAAAGTTGTCTCTTTCATAATCTAAGCTCTCATCCGAACTGTCATGCATTGCGTGGTGCCCTATACGTACACGCGTACATATAGGACATAACACACTGTGTGCAATTTGAATCAGTCGTGGGGTAAATTGGCTTGGATATTACTCAAATGATTTTCATGGAACAGTGCCCCATATTCTCTCTGGCAATAGAGGTTAGTCTTATACTGTTGAGCATTGTGGCTTAAGACTCTCTGGCTGGCGATTTTAATTTTGAGTACATATTGGGCATGTGTGCCTTGGCCCTGTCCAATATGTGCGCACCCTTATTCCTCTTTTATTTCTTATTTTACAAAAGTTTTGATGCTTGTTTCTTATGGCCCCCATCCCAAAATTAACCTGCATACTAAAATGTATATATATATATATATATATATATTATATATATATATATATATATATATATATATATACTATATATATATATATGAAACGTAAATGAACCATAATATAGGAACATACATGAGACATCTTTAGATTTTCATAAGGAAATGTTTTTAGGGTTTTTTTTACCTTGCCTTCTTTTTTCTTTTGGTAACTAGTTTGTTACAGAGAGCAGAACCTAGAAACTTGTCTATTTACAGAATAATGGTGAAGGATTAATCTGAGACAAAGATTGAATATTAAAGTGCTGTCTTTTTCTGTGCAAACATTTTTAAATACCCGATGCGTACACATTGCACTGATAAGTACTTAATGGTACCTCTGCCTATATCCTATATCATTGAAACTAATCTGTTGAAATATAGCAATCTACTCCATGTCAAATTATCATTTTAAGTTTTATATGATATACATTATAAGATATGCAAAACATGATTCTAAGTGAAAGAAATTAGTTTTTATGTGGTATGAATAACATGATTTTTTAAGAAATAACTTACGTATATTATTTTTTAACCAACAACTATTTCTACATTAGATGGAAATTATAAACAATTTTGAAAGATATGATTACGACAATTACACAAATCATTCAAAAGTTTGACTCAATCGCTCGAGAACATCTTGCTTTGAATCATCTAACAATGATTTCCAAGTACCATCTGTGACAAAGAGGCAGAAGTTTCTTTAGAAAACACCGTAGGGGCTTTTTATTAAAAAAGGACCCTGATTACCAACACATGAACGTCCATTTTTCTGACAGCGTGATTCGTGTTAGGTAAATGACATGTTATTCTAGTAATGATAACGCAGCATATGCATAAAGTGATCTTTCCCCTGACCAAATCGTTAAAACACAATGACTCAAGACTGCTGGCAAATAATAAATAAATTATTAAATTATTACCTAAATGTAAAATCAGAGATACACGTGCTTACTTTGAATTATAAAATCATAACCCACTGATGAGGTTTAAGAAGTCTGATTCAGCTCTGCATGAAGGGCAAACAAGGGAGTTGTCTAGACGCTGTAATTGCACAAAAGACTGGAATGTATACGTATTGCACAAGGCTAGAGGTTCAGTTAACTAAGAAGTAAGTGCAGCATGATTGAAACCCAGATTTCAGCTAAAAGCAAATAAACTCCTATATATCCTTGTGAAGCCTGTTATATCTTATTTCTTAAATAAAGTTATGGAAAAGGAATGAATAGTAATGACAGGTGATGGAAGCTCGTACTTTCAAATGAAAATCATATGCCAACGATTCCTGAAAAATTAATGCGAGGGAAACACACAGACACATACATATATATATATATATATATATATATATATATATATATATATACATACATACATACATACATACATATATATATATATATATATATATATATATATATATAATGGAACACTAATAAATATTAAGTGGTCTATTATACGGCCATACTAAAGAACGAACTTATATATTGTAGTCTGTTCGGAACGTCTAGGTGTCTTTTAAAGTTCTGTATTATTACAGATAAGTGAATTTTGATTAGATGAGCGTGAATGTGAAAATGAAAAACTGATATTAGAGGTCTCTGTTTAAGGTATTAACGACTGGAGATTGCTTCCCATATCTCCTAAAACCTATTAATAATGCGCTGTTTATGATAAAGTAATATGTTCATATTTTGTTGCTCATGATCTATATTATTCTAATTAGATAAAGTTCCGTGCTGTCTCATTTATAGCGTTTTCACTAGGCGACGACACAGCAAAAATAATAATCAAGACAATATATTAATACTTGAGGTCCCTGAGAATCATATTATAAAACATAGTTTTGAGAATAATAAATATTCTTCTTCTTTCTGTTTTACCATTTATGAAATGCTAGTTTCCAGCTTGCGGCTTTAAGGAGAACCTCTGGCAATATCTCAAATGAGACAGGCTAAGAGAATAATCTTTTCAAGAGGCCGAAAAACGAAGAATAAGAATACAACCTGAGTCTTTTCCGGCAAAATAATATTCGAGTCCGCGGTCTTGATTAGAGCGACATTGCATGAAATTCACTTTTGTAAAGCTGGTAAAAGATTTTCGGTGCAGCATCATTCTTCTGTGTGGTCTAAGTCTTTGTAATAAAACAGTTTTGTGAGACACTGAAGAATAACGGAAAATACTGCATTATGTAACTCATATCCTCTTTGGAAATCTTATTATAGAGCTGGAGATGCTATAAAAAGAATGCTCAGGGTAAAAGGTAATTTATTGAAAACTATTACAAGTTTTATTTCATTTTATGTTTTTTTTAAGGAAAAGCTCGCATCAAATATGCAGATGGGGACTAACCAATCCTGTGCAAAGGTGGGTCTGAGACAACGTTATATTATATGCATTAAAATCAATAAAAAAAAATGTATCATAATATTATAAGATAACTGTGAAAACTTATGCGGTATTTGACATTATTTCTTATGAGGCACTATATACTTTATATATATATATATATATATATATATATATATATATATATATATATATATATATATATATATATATATATATATATATATATATATATATATATATATATATATATATATATATATATATATATAATATATATATATATATATATATATATATATATATATATATATATATATATATATATATATAGTCATATCACATTACTGGGATTCATATACATACATCGAGCCACAAATGTCCTTTAATATCTAATTCGCTCTACTCGGAATTAATATATTTTCATATATGTTAACCGAAGGGGAATTTTTTAGTTGATAAGAAAATTTTGGTCGGCTCACGGACGCGAACCATCGAACCCAAACAAATTATATATACATGTATATATAAATATATTAAGAATATGTAATAAATGAACAACATATATATATATATATATATATATATAGAGAAAGAAAGAGAGAGAGAGAGAGAGAGAGAGAGAGAGAGAGAGAGAGAGCAGATGAAAGAGGGGGGAATGGCTGATAATATGTTTAAAGTGCCAATATAATGTTAGTGAAGTCATATATCTCTTCTCGTTTAGAGGCAAGCGGTGGTGCAGTACAAGTTCACTTGAAGAAAGGTATTTGTTGACCAAACAATTTGACTAAGAGATCATTCGCCCAGTCGTGAGGCATGTACGTTCGTTTGTACGCGTGTTGCAGGCCTACTAGTTCGGGGCACTTGTGGAAGACGCATTCTTTGGGGGTTACTCTGAGTGTCGGGAGAAAATGCCCATCGTAAAGGTAGAACATATTCTATAAAAAAAAAAATGAAAAAAACTGTTACCTTTTGAAAAGAGAGAGAAGTGTGAAATACTCTCTTTACGTGAATACTTTGAAAAAAGTGATGTGGGAGATATTTTTTTATACATATTATCTTTATTACAGATGGGTCCAATTCCATGGTTGATTAGAAACGGGATTCTCTAACCTGACTAATACGAGACTTAGTGACATTTTGGGTTAGGGAGTGAAACCTTAGTCAGGAGGGTAGAATGTTATCTTACTGGTTTCTTTATGGGCAGATTTGGGTTTTCATGCCATTATGACTTGTTAATCATTTTGTTCTATTTTATAACCAACTGCTTTGGGAAATAAATAGTATATTTTTTGTATTTACGCAGTCTTAATAAGCCTAGTGATATGGTTGCATACAGGGCACCGTTGGCAACAGGTAAGAGTTCCCAGTTTGTGTAGTTTAGGGAATAAGGGGGGGGTGGGGTACAGTGGCGGCAGCTTAAAAGGCTTTTTATATATTTTATAAGCTGTAGGTAAGCTCCGAAGAGACTGGTGACCAGTTAGAAATAGCGGGTCTCTTCTTTTTTTTTGGTAAGAAAAGGGGTTATTAATCATGTCACAGGCAACTCAGGGTTCTTTTTCCTGATTCAATGTGTTTGACAGAGAGAAGCTGTCCCTCAGACTTCCTCTCCCAAGCCAAGTCAGTTTCGATTTCTTGAGGTTACGGAATAAAGGTGTTTTAAAAAACGTGAAGAGGAAAAGTTTAATTTTCTACATATTAAAGTGTTTCGCAGTTTGCGTATATTTGGGTGTGTATACGAATTCGGTTCCCGGTCATATGAAGACGTGAGTGTATTTTCGAGTTTTTCTTCCTTATTTTTTTTCTTTCTATAATTTTGTGTATTTTTTTTTTTTTACCCTTTTGTTGTTGTTCGTGTTCTTTGTATTTGTTTGTGGCGAACTTACCTGAGTGGAATTTTTGCTGCGAGTCACGCCTTAGAGAGAGAGAGAGAGAGAGAGAGAGAGAGAGAGAGAGAGAGAGAGGGGGGGGGGGAACTGGGGACGGGGTGCACTTACCTTTTGTTATCCATTATTGGGGGAAAATTTGTGTTGATTTTTCTTGATTGGGTTTAGTGTATATAAATACATTGATGTTATTGAGATCGGGGAAGCTTATTAAACAAAACAGCCTTCGGAAACAGGATAAAATGGCGGATACTAAACCTACGACGCTACTACATCACGTGACGAACATTAGTGCTGGCGTCAGCCCATTCAAAGGGATTGTAGATGGCATACTGTCACAACCTGTAAATATCTTCATAGAAGGAGTTAATAACTATTTAGCGGGAAAGAATATAGCAGACGATGTAGAGGCATTTAGAGAGGCGAAAGCTTTGCTAGATTTCAATAAGGGAGACCTCAGTCATAGGTCAAGGAGTTTCCAATTTACAAAATGTCGTACCTGGACAGACTTGCAAGCATTTTTGAAAACAGCATATGGCCCAAAGGAACACGGATATATGGTGAGAGACCTTCGAGGTCTTTATAAACTGCTGAAAGGCACTAATAGCCTTGTAGAACATAGTTCAAAGTTGTTTGATGCAGTGGCAGATTGGGTAGGAAAATTGAAAACATCTAAATGGGTTACAGGGGACAATCTCCCTCTAAAAAATGTTCATAAACTGATATATTTTTCCCTACTCTTACACGAGGTACCCGATGCAATAGTGGATAGCTTTGATGAAAAGATTGAGCCTACCTCACACGAAGAATTACTTTATACACAAATAGATAAAGACAGGTCTATATGTCCCACCGTAGATAGCACAATTTTTAACGGGACAGGCCCGAGGGATAGAGTACAGAGAGACACGGAACTTTCTCCTCATCATCTGTGCGCAAAATTTGAGTATAACAAAAGATCGATCGATCAAAAGCAACAGCAGTTGCGTTGTTTCAACTGCAATAAACCAGGACATCCAAAGAAATTGTGTAGGGTTAAATATTGTGGAATGTGTAAAAGTACTGATCATTATTGGCAGTCTTGTCTGTCTCAGATACGGAGAGATGTGAGGCCTACACATCAAGGTTCTGGTAATTATAATGTTAAGAACTTCCCAGGCAGGTCAAACCAGATGGCAAAGGGATCGGCAAAATTTTTGGAAGCCTGATCAACAAAAAGGGTACAGGTGATTGGTAAATGCCATTGTGGTCTCGTGGGGGACGCCCCAGAGCCAAAGCCTATAGTCTATGGAACAGTAGGGGATGTGGATATCCCGGTGTTTATAGACACAGGGGCCTCAATAAATCTAATGGACTATAATTTGTATCAATCCATGTTTTCCATTTACCCTTTGCAGCCCTCAACGGAGACGGTGTGTGATGTGCAAGCCCATAGATTAAATACCCTGGGTTGTATTCAAATACAGTTTACTCTCGGTGACAGAGTGTTAACAGAAGCTTTTTTGGTAATAAAAGGAATTGTGTTAGGTAATAAAATCTTGTTGGGTCATCCTGCTTGTAGAAGACACAAGATTTCGATCCATGTGGGTGCTAATGGGATAACAGTCGGAAAGCTGGGTTATTCCATACCATATGAGGACATGAATAGAATGGAGGACATGGAGGTCATTGAAAGAGGAGAGGTACAAGGTGGTATTAATGGCGGTGATACGAGTGTTATGGAGAAAGGTAATGTTAAAACACACGTTGGTGATGTGGGAGATGATTACGGGGGTTCTATCAGAGTTCACAGTGGTAACAATGATAACAATGGTGGTGATTATACTAATATGGATGTTATTTCTGATACTAACAATGCTGGGGATGATACTGAGGGTGGTAATTTGTATGGGGCGGTGGCAAGGGGAGATACTAACCACAAATATAGAGGTGTTTTATCTGAAGATATTATGTTATTACCAGGTTCAAAGACTATGGTAAAAGTTAAATTGAAGGAAATGAGAAAACCCATAGATGTATGTGTTATTGAAAACAGCGAAAAGCTCAGAGGAGTTGTTAGCACGGCATCGGTGAACAGTGTATCCAAGGATGGGTTTACGTCGTTGGAGTTGTTAAACTGTAATGATACAGTTAGGAGATACCAGAAAAACACATATATATTGGATTTCCAAGATTGGAATTGTGATAGTGGTTCTTTGGCTATCGTAGAGGGGAAACCTGAGTTTTCGGATGCAGAAATACAATCAAGGAAAAGAACATTCAGAGAACATTTAGCTAATGCGGATTATAGCGAACACGTTGAAGCGATAAGCGGGCTCTTGGCAGAATTTGGGGATACGATAGCCTTACAAGGTGATAAATTGGGGTTGACTAATATGTTAGAGCATAATGTAAATTTGGAGAGTAACACAAAACCTATTTATATTCCTGCATATCGCATACCTTTCAAAATCAGAGAACAGGTAGAGAAAGAGGTTAATAGATGGGAAGAAGAAGGAATCATTAGACTCAGCGGGTCTCCTTACAACTTTCCCTTGTTAGTGGTACCTAAGAAAGACAGTTCGGTCCGTGTATGCGTCGATTTTAGACGTTTAAATGAGAAAACGATCCCTGACCGCTACCCAGTCGCATGCATACCAGATCTTTTTGTTGAAACTGGGGGACATAATATTTATAGCTCAATTGATTTGGCACAGGGTTTCTTACAGGTCCCTCTTAGCGAGAGTAGCAAGGAATATACTGCCTTTTCAGTGCCCAAGGGACACTGTGAATTTACGTGAATGCCTTTCGGTTTATCGGGCAGTCCGATGACTTTTACCAGGTTGGTGAACACAGTTTTGCACGGGTTATTGGGCAAAAATGTTTTTGTATATATGGATGACATCCTGATCGCAACGGACACGATCGAGCAGCACCTGGAAGTGCTTACAGAAGTACTTAGGAGGCTTAGATTAGTGGGGTTGAAAATCAAGCTAGCCAAGTGCTCGTTCTTGAAAAAGCACATCACATATCTAGGTCACGTCATATCTAAGGAAGGGGTTAGAGTAAATGACGATAAAGTCAAAGCAATAGCGAATTTTCGCAACCCCAGATCAAAGAAAGAGATTAAGTCATTCCTGGGTATCACCGGTTTCTTTAGGAGATTTGTAAAAGGGTTTTCTAACATAGCAGCTCCCCTAAATGATGTGTTGCGGGAAGACGTTCAATTTCAATGGAAGGTACCCCAGGCAGAGAGTTTTCAAAAGCTCAAAGGCGCGCTAATGAATCCCCCGGTTTGAATTTTCCAGATTTTTAAGGAACCTTTTACATTAGTGACTGATGCAAGCCAGGAAGGTATAGGTGCTTGCCTTATGCAAAAGTTCGATGGGAAATTTCACCCTATAGCTTTTTATAGCAGGAAGTTCAGGAAAAAAGACAGCAACGAGAAGTCCATGGCCACCATAGATAAGGAAGCCTTTTCAATAGTGTCGAGCTTAGTTCATTTTAAAATGTAACTGATGGGGAATAAAGTAGAAGTTCTTACAGACCACAAACCATTACTCGATCTTTTTAATAAACCCGATTTGTCGCCAAAAGAGCTCGATGGTTTTTAACTATCAGAGATTTAGATGCAAAGCTCAAATATATAGAGGGCAAATTTAATGTTGTTGCTGATGCTCTCAGCAGGAGTTTTCATGACACGGAAGGTTTCCAAGTCACGCAAGTCACTAGCGAAACCATACAATGGGATATACCTCTCATAGAGCTAAGGCAAGATGAAGACGAGATTTTAGCAGATGCGAAAGCGTTTCTAAGAGGGGGAATTAGTCAGGAAACGTTATAGCTTGCCTTTTTCGGGTTTGGAGTTAGGAGGTAATCTATTGGTTAGAAAAATTAAATATAAGTTGAGAACCAGTGAAAGTAAAGGAGATACGACACAGATCGTAATTCCGAAAGTCCTAATTCCAGTGGTTTTAGATATAGTTCATTGCAGGTTCGGTAGTCCTCACTTTGGAATAGAAAAAAACGTACGATGAGGTTCGTGCTAAATACATTTGGAAAAATATGGGTAAAGATGTGGAAAATTTCGTAAGGAATTGTACGTTGTGCAACGCATGTAAGCCTGCTAGGACAACGTCATGCAAATTAGGATCGTATCCTATACCAGGTAGACCTTTTCAGAGAATACATATGGATATCTTAGGGAATTTTTGCGAGTCTAGATATGCGAACAAGTACTTGTTAGTGATAATAGATGAACTTACAAGGATAGTAGAAATTTTCCCACTTAAGCATAAAACGGCCGAAGTAGCCATAGCGTTTTTCAATGGTATCATATGCAGATATGGTTCACCCGAGGTTCTATTAACCGACAATGGGAGGGAATTTGTGAACAAAACCTTAGAATATTTAGCTGAAGTCATGAGGAAACAGAAAGTAAAAATTGTTCCATACAGACCCAAGGCTAATGGGTTGTGCGAACGAGCAAACAGGAAAGTGCTTGAAACGCTCAGAAAAACGGTAGGTGGTAATGATAGAAATTGGGACAGATATGTTAATGTTGTTAAAACATAATATTAACACTATGGTTAGTGATTCAATTAAAATGTCCCCATTTGAAGCTTTGTTTGGTTATCCAGCGCGAGGCACATTTGATTTGCTAACTACGCCTCACCATGGGGAGGATACGGTTGAAGCGCTGATATCCACAGCGAGAGAGAGACATGCATGTCTCAGTCATAATCTCGAATCCACAACCAGAGATATGGTTCAGAAGAGTATTAGTAAATCATCTGATCCCAAGAACAATGTCGGTGATAAGGTATTTTTAAAACTTAACGTGAGAAATGAGTTAAATTACAAACTAGGCCCGAAGTTTGAAGGTCCTTTTAAAGTCATTGAAGAGATATTTGGAAATAGGTTTGTAGTTTTAAATGAACGAACAGGTCAGTCGAGGCTAACACATATCTCGAAATTGAAAAGAATTGGTTGTGGCGATTAATATATGGTCGGGCAATTGCATTTATTTTTCCTTTTTTTTCTTGCTGTCTGTTTTCGTGATTTGGTGACAGAACGGCTTCACATTTTTTTTTCTCCTTTATTTCTTTCTACTGTTCTCTTTCTTATTATATGTAAATCTGCGGCGTTTTGGCGTAAGATTTCGGGGTTAATATTTTTCGGCAAATTTTTGCTTTAGCTGAGAAACGGGATGGTCTTTTTGGCGTGGGGTCAGTAATCAAATAGAGGAATTACTTATATCACCGGAGTGGTGTTATTATTAAGATGATGATTCATATATAATGAGAAGGTAATAATCCTTGAGGGCGACTTCCTTTTTTTTTGGTGGTATGTAATTATGGAATTGTGAGTTATCGTAGTTTTTTGTCCCGAATAAGTAAAAATTTTTATATAATTGGACGGTATCATTTGGGAGACCATCTTTGAACACTTTAGTCATGTCCTGGAGATAGTTCTGCGGAGTGTGCTTACGAAGTTCAGTACTAAACATTTTTTTTTGAGAGTCACGAGTTTCTAGTGTCGCAAATCTGAATATGCTGCAATACGAAGCACCTGACGTGTTCACAGGTAGGTTTTTTTTGCTAAGGTTGCTGTAAGAGTCCGATTGCGGATCCTTCCTTTAGAATTGATTACTCGGGGTTTTGCACTGTTTTCGTAGATGCTGATTATGGCTTTTCACGAGAACGTGTCATGTAAGGGGGTTTTCTTTTCTGGTCTTTTCTGGTCGATAGGATTGCTGCAGTAGCAGATTCCGTAACGGTACACATTCCGTTTTGGGCAAGATGTTGAATTATATATGCTTCTTTTCTTGATGTCGTCTGAGAACATTAAACAACTGACAGTTTTCTTTTTCTTTTCTCTTATGTCGCTGTGTAATAGGGAGGGGAAAGTTCACTTATTATTGTTGTATTATCTTATTCTTTTTTTTCTCCTTTTCCTTTTTTTTCATTTCTTCCGAGAGATGTTGTAATGAGGGTTAAGCTCTAAATAGCATTTTTTTTTTGGATAGAAGATATAATTTGTCAGGGTATGTGAGTTGGTTAGGAAGGGTGTTCAGCATTATATTTTATGGAGGCTAGTTATATAAACCATAAAGGGGTTTTTGCTGTTAGACTTTATGGGTTCTCTTTTGATAGCGTGTTTGTCAGATATGGGATTATTTGTGAGAATTCAGTAGGTAAAGATTACATTTGGTTAGCGAGGAATTTTTTTATATTTGATTAGTAGATTGAATATATTAATTAATGATGAATTTGTGCGGTAAAACAAGACTTAAGTTATTTTATGACCATGTAGACCTTTTAAATACGGACACACAATGACTTTGGAGAATTCCCAACTCTACGTGATGATGGCAAGGGAGACGACTTCGTTCTACAGTACCAGAGGTTGAGTCAAGTCCACACACTATGGCATTTTTGTGGACTGCCATTGCAAAGGATGAGATGTCTTCGATATATCGTCTCAGGATAATTTCTGGGATAAACCAGAAGTCTACAGTCTTCAATGAGGCAGATGCGAGTAGCACTTGCATAGAATAACGGGGTGGTGACCACGTTTCCTTCAGTAGAAAACGTCGAATCTGCAGTTTCGCAACGAGAGGGTGTTGGATACACTCACGAGGGTCGCAGACGCTGAACAATGGCGTGTGCTGAGTTGTTTCGAGTTGGTTTACGTACTCGACCTGCGTCTATAATAATTCGCTCGTCCTACAGAGATCCCAGCTGTTTGACGGTTCCTGCAGGGTTCTCTCAGATTTCTTCATGGTACTTAGTCGGAGTGTCTACAACTCGTCGATCAAGGTGTTTCGTCAACACTTACTTGGAAGCCATAAGGCGGTTCGAATCCCGCCTACAGTGGAGACCATTACAGTCCCGCTGCTCGAAGATAGTGACGAAGATGAACCTTTCTTTTTCGACTACCGTTAAACTATTTCAATAGTAATGATCATGTTAGGCGCTATACTGATCACCATTTGTGTGCTTGGAGTTCTTAAACTTTTATGCATTCGACGAAGCACAAGTGCTCCGGCAACGGAGGTGGCTCTAAGTCAAGTGGTAAATTGATACATTGTGCATTAGTTGCCGATATGGTGTGCGACGGGAGTGCACTATTTTCTTTTTTGAGCCAGCCTCTGGTTTTATATATATTGTAAGACGCTTGTGTGTCTAGTGGCTAGGAGGGAGCTAGCAATTTTGGTAGCCGAGCTTCTATAGCAGATGAAAGAGGGGGAATGGCTAATAATATGTTTAAAGTGCCAATATAATGTTAGTGAAGTCATATATCTCTTCTCGCTTAGAGACAAGCGGTGGTGCAGCACAAGTTCACTTGAAGAAAGGTATTTGTTGACCAAGCAATTTGACTCAGAGATCATTCGCCCGGTTGTGAGGCATGTACGTTCGTTTGTACGCGTTTTGCAGGCCTACTAGTTTGGAGCACTTGTGGAAGACGCATTCTTTGAGGTGAACGAGAATAGATCAAGCGGTTACTCCGAATGTCGGGAGAAAACGCCCATCGTAAAGGTAGGACATATTCTATAAAAAAAACTTAGGAAAACTGTTACCTTTTGAAAAGAGAGAGAAGTGTGAAATACTCTCTTTACGTGAATACTTTGAAAAGAGTGATGTGGGGATATGTTTTTATACCTATTATCTTTATTACAGATGGGTCCAATTCCATGGTTGATTAGAAACGCGATTCTCTACCCTGACTAATACGAGACTTAGTGACATTTTGGGTTTGGGAGTGAAACCTTAGTCAGGAGGGTAGAATGTTATCTTACTGGTTTCTTTATGGGCGGATTTGGGTTTTTATGCCATTATGACTTGTTAATCATTTTGTTCTATTTTATAACCAACTACTTTGGGAAATAAATAGTATATTTTTTGTATTTACGCTAGGGACATGGTTGCATACAGGGCACCGTTGGCAACAGGTAAGAGTTCCCAGTTTGTGTAGTTTAGGGAATAAGGGGTATATATACATATATATACTATACTTATAATATATATATATATATATATATATATATATATATATATATATATATAAAGGTAGATGCATGAAAAAAAAATTTTTACTTTTACTCTTGTCAGTATTTTACCGTTTTCCAATTTGTCGTTATTCGTTCCCTTTGGTTGCACGATACCACTACCTTTCCATTTAGTTATAGATTCAAGGAGACACGTGAAAGCATCTCTTTGAAATGGGATGGAACTAGAATTGGCCGGCCATTGTAATCTCACTTTTCATTACCAACAATGATAGTGAAAAGGAAATAATACTAGCTGAATAGGAAAAATTGAGAGAGAGAGAGAGAGAGAGAGAGAGAGAGAGAGAGAGAGAGAGAGAGAGAGTCAGGTATGCCCTGTGGATTTCCAAAATTAAAACGATTTCCCATGCACATCCAATGGCATTTTCAGAGTAGTTTTTATAGGTGATTTTTTTCTTGGTATTTTTGTTCTTTCAGGTCACATTAAATTCTGAAGTTTTTAAGCGCATTTAAATTATCATTAAAATTAGTTTTGTTATTATTTCCTTATCACTTTCTCTGCTATTATTATAGAAATATATTTTGGCAGTCTTCATCCGTCGTCTAGTATGATATCAATTTATTTTGTCTTTTCACTTCCAGTCATAATGATAATTATTTCATCATCCAACATTATGCTCAGGACTATACACATGTAATATTCTAAAGACCTGAACGTGGGCTTTAATTCCCATTGCTGCCGTCAGAAGGAGAAAGCATATATGCGGAAATATGTTTGAGTGTTTGCTATATTCACTAAACTCAACCGCATTATTATCTCTTTGTGTTCTATAATATACAAACGCTAATTTTCTTCATCTACCAAAGAAACTTTGTACATTTTCATTTTCCACCCAAATACATAATATTACAACATACCAAAATTATCTAGCATAGCTTGGTATTATACTAAAAGAAAAATAGATTTAGAAAATTTTCCATTGTCATAGCAATATTTTTTTCACACAATGTTTAATAAGCTATAGTTAGGTGTGATAGGAGAATTGAATATTCGGCTATTTCTGTCCAAGTTATTGAATGAAGGTTCTAGTAAATGTTCAAAAGGTACTTTAGTGAATCTTGCATCGCAGCTCGATAGCCTAAAATAATTTGCAATCTCTATGCTACCTAATTAATTTGATAATTATATACCGTTTTTTTTTATTCTAATATAAAGACCAATGTAGACTTCGTGAATTATTAGTGAATCCGGGATTGCAAGTTATGAATTAACATCATTATCCACCAATTTACCTACGATGATGGCTAAAATTGTTATCTGACAGAAGAAGGATATACAGTTCTCTGTAAACACCTTATAAAAATGATAAAACTTTGTATAAAAGAAAGTACATTTGAATTAAACTGGAAATATTGCTTTGAAAAGCATTATGATATGACTATGAAAAACCCATATATATATATCTTGTTTAAAGTAATTTGTAGATGTCATTTCAAATGTAGAATTCTAAGAAAAATATTCCGTGCAATGTGATTCAAATAAGATGACAGCTGATTAAGAAGAGCATATTGGTAAAACTTCAAGTAAAGGCCTCACAAATGCTTTAAAATTTCATAGTTTCGCTGGACTGCCATAACAACTTATGTGAACATCGAAAACTAAAACATCATAATTATTGGAAAATGGTGACGCACTGATGTTCCGTTGCCAGTTATGTTTAATGTGTATTCAAACCCCGTTCGTTTTGAGCCGTGAATTTTCCATTAAAGTGGACTGCTAGCAATAACCTAAAACTGCCATTAAGAAAAATTTCATCTTGGTCATCGGGTTGTATACTATATGTATTAAATGCCACAAGTGAAGTAATTCTGTTTTGCAACAAAAGTCATTTGGGTAAAGACAGAAAAATACTGAATCGACGTTCACGAAGCATTTTGCATAATTTGTGCGCTGCAAATGATTCCCCATTTTTCAATATTTATAGCGAAGGACCCTGAGAATTCTCGAGTGACACATAACCTTGGAAGTAAAATTTTATGGAATTCAAATTGCCTAAATATCCATTAGAGAGAGAGAGAGAGAGAGAGAGAGAGAGAGAGAGAGAGAGAGAGAGAGAGAGAGAGAGAGAGATGGATGTATTCAAAATGAAAAATGCGGAAAAAATTAATGACCTCCTTAAGCGATTTTAATGATCCTAAAGTTTTACCGGAGAGCACTCGTGCCTGAGAGAATTGGGATGAAGAATTCTTGTATAATAACCCCGTCCGAGAGAAAACTCCTTGACCTTTAATTACTTTAGAGGCCCTTTTCATGATTTTCGGTAAACAATGGCAAATTCACAGACGAACATACGTAGACATCCTTTCTCGGACTGTGAGGACATAGCAATTTATCATTATATCTCTTGTAAGTTTCCAGATCATTAATAAATTTAATTCTCTTTGTACCAAAACAAGGGGAATTAAAAATTATTCAAGCTAGAAGAAACCACAAGTTTCTTTTCTTCTCCAGTTCTTTTAGGATCAAAATTCTGTCTAACAGAATTTATCAATACTCACACACACACACACACACACACACACACACACACACACATATATATATATATATATATATATATATATATATATATATATATATATATATATCTTTTTTACCAACGAATATTTCATTTGAAAAATACAATTTATCTAGTTATTATTACCGTGATAAAGGTTATACTATATATATATATATATATATATATATATATATATATATATATATATATATATGCGTGTGTGTGTGTGTGTGTAATAGTAACTTGGTAAAATATACTTTGCAAATCAAATGATCTCGTATCTAAACCATTCTGACTCATTGAAGCCTAACAAGAGTAGTAAGAATATATATATATATATATATATATATATATATATATATATATATATATATATATATATATATATATATATATATATATATATTCACTGTGGCGCTGAATGGCTTATACTTTGCTTCGGTGATAGGCTTCATACCAGAAAAGAAATCTTACATATTGATAAGATGAAATACATTCAATATTTATGGGTTTTTCTGGTAATTAATCAAATCCACACTGAACCTAAACACTCTTCCAACAACCTAAACACAACCCCCAGTAAACCTAAACACCACATTAAATTAAAAAGACCGCTGCTAACCCTAAACACATCCACGCCTTAACATAAACAACCCTACCACCAAACCTAATCACACACCGCCCATAAAACCTAAACACACCCCTAACAAAACCTAGTCACACCCCACTAATCTAAACACGCCCCATTAAAGCTGAACACTCCCTTAATCAAAACACATCCCCATCTAGACCTAAATACACCACCAGTAAACCTAAACACAACCCCTCACTAAATTGAAACTTCCCACTAAACCGAAGCATAACCCTACTAAACCAAACACACGACAATAAAGCTAAACGCATCCCCACTAAACCTAAACAATCCCCACTAAACTAAAACACTTTCACAACAAACCTAAACATATTGACCACTAAAGCTAAATGCACCGCTACTATACGAAACACACTTCCAATAAACCAAAGGACACCCTAAATCGAATCACACATCCCACTAAACATATGCACATCCCACTAAACCTAAACACTCAACTAAATCCAACCACACCACTCACTGAACCTAAACATACCACCACTAAACCAAAATACATTCCCAAAAATCCTAAACAAATAATTCACTAAACCCTAAGAACCCTTCACAACAAACCTAAAAACACTACCACAAACCTACACATACATCACCCACTAAACCTAATAGCACCTAAACACGCCTGCAAATAAACCTAAACGTGCCCCACTATACCAAAACACACCCCTAAACTGAGACACACCCCACTAAACATAAACACATCCCTCACTAAACCTAAACATCTCTCTAAACCAAAACACACCTTCAATAAACTTAAATGCACCCCAACTATACCTGAACTCACCCCCACTAAACCTAAACACACATCCTACACTAAACCTTAATGCACCCACACTCACTAAATCAAAACACATCCACCATTAAACCTAACCACCCCTCCCACCAAACCTAAACACATCATCCACTAAACATAAACACCTCTCCCACTAAACCTAAATGGATACCCTACTAAATACAAAAACACCCCCTAAACCTAAACACACTCCTCACTAAACTGAAACACACCCACTAAACCTAGGCATAACCCCATTAAATCAAAATTCACCCCACTAAACCTAAACACATCCACGACTAAACTAAAACACACCTCCCACTAAATATACACACACACCATCCACTAAACGTAAATACACCCCAACTTAACCTAAACACATACCTGACTAAACCTAAACACACCACCACTAAAGCTAAACACCCCTCAATAAAAAAACCAATAAACTTAAACATACGCTCGTTGAATCTAAGCACACAACCCACTAAATTAAAGAAACACTAAACCCAATAACGATAGGCACATCCCCGACTAAACCTTAACACTCCACCACTAACCCAAAACACGCCCCCAATAAGCCTAAACATATTGTTCCTAAATCTAAACACACACACCACCCACTTAACCTAAACACACACACCACCCACTAAACCTAAACAAACCCCTCACTAAACCTAAACACACCTCCACTAAACCTAAACACCCTTCCCACCAAACCTAAACACTTCCTCCACTTAACATAAGCGTTCATCCCATTAAACCTAATTGCACCCCCACTAAACCTAAGCACACCCTTCACTAAATCTAAACACAACCCCACAATACCTAATACACTAAATCTAAAAACACTCCCCCTAAACCTAAACACACCCCTCATTAAACATTAATGCACCCCACTCACTAAAACTGACCACTAAACCTAAACTCCAAACCCACCAAAACCTACCCACACACATCCTCTACTAATCATGCCCATGAATTCAAGACTGACAACATGCCAATGAAAAATATGCTTATTAAGTCCACCCATATGTGAGCCTGAGCTCATTGTTCACAAAATGTTCATAAAACATTTTTTTAGATAAAAACTAAAAGAATCTCAGTAATTCCTGTTGAATATCTTAAGTCTCTCCTTGGTTTATCCAGTATCTCAATTAATATCACACACCAATACTTTTCTTGAGGCGACACCACAAATGCAATGACGTTTTTAAATGCTAGTATCCTCCTGTAGGCCTAGTGCATGTTGATAAAACCAAGTTCTCTTTGTAATCGGTTTTTTTTTTTTACTATATAAGTACGAAGTTTGCTTGAAAAAATTTTTTAGCTAAGGCAAAAATTTGAGCTGGAACAACACACACACACACACACACACACACACACACATTCACTTGGGATCATTGTAACACCGAGGGGCTATAGTAGATTCACATCAACCTTGCATTTGATGTCTAGGCCCGTCACTTACGATGCCCCTGATTGGCTGTTCATAAGCCAATCGCAGGGCTGGAAACTCACGTATCCCTCAGGTGCGGTGGAACATACATCCTGCATATGTGAACTCTCGAGAGACTGAGAGTTTTCAGCCCTACGATTTGCTTATCAACAGCCAATCAGGAGCATCGTAAGGGACGGGCCTAGACATCAAATGCACGGTTGATGTGAATCTACTATAGTACTAAACACGGCAAGCTCCCCGAGGGCCTAGTACTAAACATGACGAAACACATTTGATCCCAGAAGGGCTAGTACTAAACACGGCGAAACATTTGATCCCCAAGGACTAGTAATAAACATGGCGAAACATATTTGATCCCATAGGGCCTAGTACTATACTCGGTGAAACACATTTGATCCCCGAGGGGCTAGTACTCAAGTCGGTGAAACACATTTGATCCCCGAGGGGCTAGTACTCAAGTCGGTGAAACACATTTTGATCTCCGAGGGCCTATTGGTGTAATTGCAGCCCAGCACCGAACCGTGAAAAGAGCAACTTTGTAAAAATAAAAATAAAAAATAAAGAGGATTAGCTCTAAAGCAATGAAATTTTTATGGGACACTCACCTAATAATGCACTGACACTTCTTATGTCCTGCATGACACTTCATGTAGAATCTAATACGCTTTGGGACCGGTTCCATTAATTTTTTTCGAATCAACCGTTCACCAAAGGAAATGAAACTTTTTCATCATCATCCGTCAGCCTTAAATTTAATGGTTGCAACACTTGAGCATTTTTCAACTCATTTAAACCCCATTCGTGATGAACATCAACATAAGAATGCCCTTTCTTTTTCTGGGTTTCTGTTAAACCCAGCAGCTCTTTGCCGCAGATAAGATCAGGATTTTTCTCCATGAGCTGCCTGGTAGTAACGGTCGGATTTGTTTCAGCCTTCATTTTCACAAGCTGAATTTGGGTCCTAAGCAGACCTGGGGTTTAACACCTGGCTTGTGCGTCGGAACCTTTCTCTCTAGTCTCTTCTCTTCGGCAGTTTCCCGGTACCCCTCTTCTCCTAACTCCCGGTACAAGGCGGTACTTGGGATGACTGCTTCTCACCGGCCTATCGGCTGATTCTACCAGTCTTCGAAGGCTCGAAATTAATTTGCAGCACTCAGTAACACGCACTTTGTCAACATTATCATCGTCTCAAACATGTAGCACTGATTCGTGGAAACTACTTCCAGCCGACTGATTTCTGGTTCAAACGAGCAAATCTTCAGAGCCAATGCCATCCATGCACTCTGCCCAGAGACTGGTCGTTTTCCCCCTTCCCGTTCCCCAGGACCCCAACCCCGTTGTACCTAACCTTACATTTCCCATATTGCATGGCAGGATTAGACTCAGTTGTCAGCTAGTCAATTTCTCCCGTGTCGATTTGTTTCCTATTTGTTTTTCGAAGCATTTCGATAAAAGTTTATAGTCGAAGGTTCAAACGGGCAAAACCTGATAGTCAGTTTCATCCATGCACTGTGCTAGGATACCAATCGTTATCCAGCCTTGATTGCCCTCCCCCTCCCAGCCCCCCTCCAACCAACCCCTTGTCCCTATATTTTCCGTTGCTTGAAGGATGGGGTAGAGCCGTATATACAGCTCTGGGATAGGGCACAATTGTCAGTTAGTCCATTACTCCCTGATGGATTTTTTTTTCTCTGGATTTTCAAAGTAATTCTATACACGAATATAGAAGTAGGTTCATACAAAGAAAACCTGACAGAGTCTAGTGCATCCATTCACTGTGCTTGGACGTATCGTTTTCCCGCCGTGATTCCAACCCGCTTCCCCCCGCCACCCTTGTCCCTACAATTCCTTTATGTGTAGGCGGATAGGGCTCCTACGTCAGTTTCTCCTGGGTTGATTTGTTTCCCATGAATTTTCGAAGCATTCA
This sequence comes from Macrobrachium nipponense, assembly GCF_015104395.2. Taxonomy (NCBI): domain Eukaryota; kingdom Metazoa; phylum Arthropoda; class Malacostraca; order Decapoda; family Palaemonidae; genus Macrobrachium; species Macrobrachium nipponense. Next base: position 90,298,068 of record NC_061108.1, read on the forward strand.
TATCTACAACTAAAGCCCTAGGCTCAAAAAGACAAAACCTGATAAGAGTGAAGATCATCACTGCACTCTTCTAAGGCACGAAAAACTTTTTCGTCCAGATTTCCCGCCCTACTTAGCCCTGTTTTCTCTATTGCATGGGAGGATAGAGATCAGTGTCAGTTAGTAATTTTCTCCCGGTCAATTCCATGCCCCCACCCCCCACCCCCGCATGGATTTTCTGCTTTCCGATGAGCGAATGGAGAAGCAGGAAAGGTCTTGGTTCCCTAGATGTAGGATAACATCGATCCCGAGCTGGAAACGGTTCCAAAACGTGTCCAATTGTGTAAGAGGAGTCATGGTGAACATAATCGATTATGAATACATTGATAACACCTTTTTTTTTTTTTTTTTTTTACAAATTTGGGTTTTTCACCGATGGAGCTTGCAATTGCACTCATACCGCAAAGTCAAATTGCTGGATCTGTATATATATATATATATATATATATATATATATATATATATATATATATACTCATGACATTTTCAATTTCATACAAATGGGCCACAAATAACATTTAGTATCCAGTTCACCATACCTTGGGAATAACTTAAACCAAAGGGGAATTGTAATTCATTGTAATTCATAAGTGCTTTGTCCTCCGTAGAATATTGCCGCCTGGTTTAAAAACAACGATAGACATGATTTTCATAAACCTATCTAGCAAGGGAAGTATCACTTTATATCGGCTTTACAGCAAGTACGCTTATGAAATTCAAGTTCTGTAGTACCATCCTTTTCTCTATCAGGATAGCTTTTATTAATTGCCAGCTATACGTGCGTGATTTTCTTATGTTCACGAATATAAAGCCACAAATACTGTTTAATGTATATTACACTATGCCTTGAGAATTATACCCAAAGAGAATTATAATTGGCTTGTGCCTCATCATAGGCAGGATTCGAACAGTTGTTTTGAGACGAAGTATTTCTCAATTATATTTCAAGTTATTCCCGAGGTATAGTGTACTGGATGTTAAAAGATATTTGTGGCCTATTATTAGTAAACATACAAAAACGATAGGCGCATATTGATAATCAGCACCTTGTTACAATCTTACATAACTGCTGTCATGACGGAGATAGTTAGATATCTATTCCAAGTACAGAACTTGAATACGATACGCACACGTACAGTTTTGTCGATATAAACTTCTATTTTTATTGATAGCCAGGTGGTCAAAGTCACTATTAACAGTGTTTCTAAACCAGCAAAAAAGCGGTTTGAATTCTTCTTGGGTGTAAGTTAGTCCCTAGGCAAAGTGAGTTGAGTTGAATATAGAATTTAGGCCTAAGGACAAGCACTGGGACCTTTGAGGTCATTCAGCGCTGAAATGGAAATAGACAGTAAAAGGTTTGAAAGGTGTAACAGGAGGAAAACCTCGTAGTTCCAATATAAATCAAGTGTTAGGAGAGAGTGGAAAGTAAGATGAAGAAAGAGAATATGAAAGGAGGCACAGTAAAAGGAACAAAATTGGTTGCAGCTAGGGGCCGAAGGCACGCTGTAAAGAACCTCAAGTAATGCCTACAGTGCACCGCGGGAGGTCCACTGACAGCGCAACCCCCCACCCCCTTACGAGGCCAAGGTACAGTGAACTGGATATAAAACATATATATATATATATATATATATATATATATATATATATATATATATATATAATATACATATACATATATATGTTATGTATATATATAACTTTTGAAATGTACGATTAAACTTTTTAATAACTGGAAATAGTAGTTTATGGAAGCAACTTAAAACCGTACTTCTAGAATTTAATTAAAACACTGCCCAGTCATGCTGCCAATATTTAGCACTAGTCTACAACGAATACCATGAACTATGCATTATTGCATTTCGTTAAACGATAATTTGTAGGTGATGCCTGAGTATTCTCCTGTTATATAATAAATCAAGAGCCTTGGTAGGATCATTTACAGCGTTAAAGTATATGACGATGATTCATTAACAAGAAAATGAATTCGTTACTCTGCCTAATTCTCACAGTCCGTTCCACGACGATTATTTACTTCAATCAAATATAATCGAAAAACCAGACCCAGAGGTATACTGGGCGTTACTGAGACACCTGCCTACAGATAGACCCCGTGATTTAAGCATCTCTTAATCCTGAATAATCACTACAGTTTCGAGCCACGCCAAGAAGAAAGCAAGTACGTAGCATTCAACAAAATCAGTAGGACTAGAGAGGAAAAAGGAGAGGTCCATAAACCAAGCAATGCATTACATCCCATTATTTCAAACAGGGACCCCGTTATTACGTCCTCTAGTGATAATATCAGAAATGAGCTACACTTAGCGAAATGTATGTATATACAATCCATTTCGTTCAACCATTGAAAAATGAAAAGTTACGATGTAGTCTCTTTGCTCACAAATGTTCCCATCAGGTAAAGGCTAAGAATTAACGAACTTTCAAAGAATTGGGATAACAGAGAGAGAGAGAGAAGGGGAGGGTGGAATGGAATAGACGCATAAAAATTACTGCAAAACCCGAGGGAACCCCTCTAGCATACAAAGTGACAGCTGGTTTTTATACAAAATTCCAATCACATTTAATGTATTATCAAGAGGTTCTGGAGCAAAATACAGGAGGCCCTAGTTCTGATCTTGTGTGTGAAAACAAGAGAGTTAGGAAAAAAAAGTTCTTTATGGTAGTAACGATGTGGCCGTATTTTCAGTAGAAGTTCCTCGTTGTACGAATGGATTTCGCGCTCGGCTACCAATCCGGTGGTCCGAAGTTCGATTCTCGGCTCGGCCAACGCGGAACCAGAGGAATTTATTTCTGGTGATAGAAATTAATTTCTCGATATAATGTGGTTCGGATCCCTCAATACGCTGTAGGTCCCGTTGCTAGGTAACCAATTGGTTTCTAGCCACGTAAAAATATCTAATCCTTCGGGCCAGCCCTAGGAGAGCTGTGGTCTGGTATATACTTAACTTTTCAGTAGAAGATAAAAGTAAAGAATTCATCGGAGAAAGCATTGCTTCAGCTCGTCATAATGAAGGTAACGTTAAAAACATTGAAGGTATCGTTTACGTTATCCAAGAATTTGAATGGACTTCGACGATAACGTACTACGGGCAGCTCGATTTGCTAAGTCATCAAGAATTGAAGGTTTCATAAGGAAGGACTGTGTAGCTGTGGAAAGCCCGATATCATCAATTGGAGAAAGCACGAAAGTAGTTATGTTTGGCTATTCTACATACTAGATCCAGATGTGCTTGCAAATTAAGAAAATTGTTTGTGAAAAACTCCGAAAAACGAAGACTGATGGTAAACCCGTGCCTAAACCTCATTTAATTTCACTATTTTTTTTTTTTTTTACTTTTATTTAGAAATATACATTATTTCAACAATTAAAATGTTGAACACAAGAATTTGATTTTATAACAATTTTCTTCAGTTTTTCTCCATACAATATTAATACTAACCATCTCACATGATTTAATTTAACTAATTAGGGACAAAAGTGTTGCTGTTACATGGAAAATCTTGTTTTGTGTTATTAATGCTGTAAGTTGGTCGTATGGCCTTGAAGTGTCTTAATCAGAATCACGTGAGTCAAACGTGTGTGGTGATGGGCCTATGATCAACGGCAAAGGTAAAAATCTATCCCAGATGCTGTAATTCTTGGGTACGCCCCGAAGGCCAAAAGAGGAAATTTGCACAATCAAGTTTGTTCAGAAAAACAAGTGTATGTTGGTGATAATGATAATACCAAGATAAGGGTGCGCTGTAATATCAAGGGAAACGCGCATGGAAGCATGATAAAAAAGCAGTTAACCGTCCTTACCGGAAGAACATCATGCTCCATGTAATGATCCTGTGAGGGAATTTCGTGGGGAATTTTATGAACGTGAACAAGATATACAAGGTATAATGAATATTTTGAACAATGCTATTGCTAGTGTGGAGGCAGATGCTAATGGTGATGAAAGTGTGTGTGAAAAGGGCGGGTATTTCCTGCATTAGAACAGACTTCGAAGAAAAACTAGTGAATGTTCTTGCAAACAGTTCCATATACCATTAGAGAATACACGGAAACTCCTGTTTATTACGTATATAAACGTAATAATTACGGGTAATATTTACCCACATCGTAAAGTACACATATATACAGCCAAAGATAATTTTAACGGTGGCGTTCTGGTTACGAAATACATGGAAAAATCATGCTACATATACACACATACATATATACTACGCACATTTTACCGCGTCATTAAGTACGTATATACACTATACACGAACAGAAGTCATTTCAACAGCGGAGTTAGATATTACATAATACATACGATACAGTTTTCCCTGTGTTCTGTTTAGTCATTCCATTTGAACCTTTCCTCTCTATTCCTGTAATGGTATCGTTAATCATATTCGTACAGCAACAATGTCTCCCCATTAGCCCTCCTTTCTTTCACTCCATTTTCTTGATTATCCTTCTCCGATACATTAACACGAGAGAGAGAGAGAGAGAGAGAGAGAGAGGAATGGCATGTAGACTCATAAGAAAAGGAGTATGAAAATACGAGTGGTAAACAGTAAATACCGAAAATATACGTGGTATAAGAATAAGAAAGTAATAGACGGAAAAATTGAACAGAATATTTTTTGGGGGAAAATAAAAGCAATTGAAAACTTGAAAAATATGGGAATGCATGTGAGGCAAATCCCAGATCGAAAAAAAAAAAAAGTTTCCATATAATTAATATATACATACATTAACACTCCAAAACACAATGAATATATATTTTGTGATTTCAAAAAACCTTTGTATATTACTACGTTTTTGCTTTTGCTGACAGTTAACCGGCGCGGTAACTACTGAAGACCGAATGATCGTTAACATGCGTAACTGTCGAAAGGTTAAAAACGACCGTCTTAGTTTCTGTACGTTGTAACGTTGGTTGACAATGAAAATTTCTCCGAGTTGCTTTTTGCGCAATATTATATCTTGGAATGTAAACGGTTTGAGAAAAAAGAATGCATGCATAATATATACAGCTCACTAAGGGACCTTTCACACTATGCGTTTTGCCAACGCAGTTTGCTGCGTTGCCGTGACGCAGGCAGCAGCTTATGGGGCCGCATAACATGTGCGTGGTACCACCAGGCTTCTGTGTCGACGCAGATGGGAAGCGGTCACGCGGTTGCCAGTGGATCATTATGTTCATTGGACGTCTTCACATCTTGCGTATCGTAAGCGCTCAGCAGCGTGCTGAACTACTCTCCGGTGGCCCGAAAATCCAGGGATAAGGCGTAATAACAAATATTTACCCTATGAAAATCATTATCTTTTGTTACTTGTCGAACTTCATACTACATCTTATTTATAATTTTGCCAACTTAGAAAATTACCCAGTACTCTCTCTCTCCCTCACACACACACACACAATTTTAAAGGGCTGAAAACACCGAATCCAATAAGAACATATTTTGTAAATGAGATAAAATCATAACTTGCAATATATAATGAATTACCTAATTAATGAAAAGGGTATTAGTGTTATTTTATGCTCCATATATTTATCAATATGTTTTCATGGCGTAAGAACGTAAGAAACTAAGCTCCGGTTGAAGTTGAACTTGTTCACTGCAGCTCTTCTTGAATCTTGAAATGTTTTCCCGGGCTTTTTTTATACAGTGAATGTAAGTTATATATATAAAAAAAATATGAACATGAAAATCTCGGGATTTAAAATCAAATCGCCGGAAACAAAATTGGGCTAAATATGGCAGGGGCAGTAGTACGTCTTGTTATAATGGAACGTGGCATTATTATCCCAGTGTTATGGGATAATAGACTCGAAGACTACAAAAGTCGCAATTTGACTACTATATCTGCATGTCATATTCTGCCTAAGAAGCTTATTCTATATAATATCAGCCACAGTAGTTCCTCGAATGACCTTGAGACATACGAAAGTAAATGAAAAAGTTGTTGCCATCACGTTTTAAATCCTAAAATAGCGTGGCCAATGCGCCTAGTGTCTCTCGCTGTGCATTCAAAGAGTCCACTCAATGGATTGGGCATTCTCTCACTTTTTTCTCCTTAAATGCGCTCAATAAAAGCACAATACATTCTCTCTTATTCATTGTGGTTGACATTACAGCCCGCCATAGACTGAGTATAAACAAATCTCTGCGGTGCGGCGAACGCATCTATATCTGCAGCAACAAAACGCATAGTGTGAAAGGGGCCTTTAACTTTTCTAGTCTAAACTGGCAATTGTTTGAAACTAGAGCGTATAAGAATTTTGGGTTGCCAACTGAAGTACTGACTACAAATTGTAGTGGCTCAACTATTTATGTTATTCTGTTTTGAAAGAAATGGTAAAGTTTTGTGTCAAAATGATGTTTAATTTATGTACACGTAGATTCTTTAGAGACTGAAGACCTACTTGATATAATTATTGATGGGTGTGTATAACTAGATTTAAATAACCAAACAAAATAATCTTGGTAATCGCTGATGTTACTGGGAGCAATTCAGAATAATTTCTTAGAATCGATAGAAAATTATACTCTACTTAGGAATTGTGAAGGAACACGCGAGAGTAGCAGCACGATTGATTATGCTATTCCTTGTAATACGTTTCGAGGTACAAAGACACTTTGCGATTGTGACTACCCAGCTTGGTGATCATTTGCAATTCAGGTCAAAATGTACGTTTAGAAAATGTCATATATAACCAAAGAGATTAAGCTGTATGAAGACCTGCGCAATGAATTTGCAATAATAAAAGTATAAAAAGTTAGTTATCACAGATGAAAGTATTTTTGAGGTGATGTGCTAAAAGTTTTACTGCAAATGTCCCCCTTTACGGAATTAGCCCGTCGTGCGCACCCCCCCCCCCCACCCCCCACCCCCCATTGCACATGCAAATCGTAATAAATTGTTAAATGTTCAAAGATAAGAGTCTATATATTTTTTCTCGAAACATCTATTGTTCTTGCAGTACCATAGTGGTTATAGTGATTTTTTTTTTTTTCGTTTTACTATTCATAGAATCATATCCATAAGTTTCCCTTTTATGCTATCGAACCAAACATTTTACTATTGAATGTAACACTTGCTGTGAATAAATTTATGCTGACTGAATTATACTCTTTCATTTATTCAAATATTTGTAAGTGTACCTAAATATATAATGTTTTGAAGAATCTCATATGTCAGTGATGCGTTGGTCTTTACTGAGCCTATAACCATTACACACCCTTTAAAATCTTGACTTCAAGTGAACGTAGGCATGAGTAAAGTCATAGACCAGAGGAGTACTGGGAAATAAAAAACAGTAACCACACGAGTTCAGGCAATTTTACCTGAAGGATAATGTCACTCATGCATATTGTGATATGTCGATAATTGGAAATCAAGCAGGACGTGGTGTGGTTATCATTGTTTTACGAGCATGGAATTAGTATAGTGGAAATGAAGTCTACACGAATTGTTGATTATAGTTTAAGCATCTCTGCATAATTGCTTGTCATACGTGAATGGTTAAAATATAGTATGGTAAAAGAGAAAACTGTTTAGTTTTCATGACTGCTAGTGAGAGAGAGCTTTTGGCTTTAATTCTAAGCCAAACTACCATCAAATCATGATGATGTTTTGGAATATGAGCAGTGTATTGCGAATAAAGAAATCCGGATATAGTGCTAAATTGATTTGGATACCGTACCTACATTTAGTAGACTACACTTGAATGACAATACTAACGATTTGGGTGACCAGAAATGCGCTAAAGAAATAGTTGATTATAATACTTCTGCAATCATGAGAAAAATAAAATCACGAATGGTAAGGATGAGAGAGTTGGGACATTGAAAATGAGGCGACCGGTATTCAAGTCACACACACACACACAAAAAGTCAATTTTGGCTAGAAAAAAAATTACATTAATTTATTGTGGCCGGTAGTAAAGTCACTGGTAAAAATTCACAATATTTCTTGGGGTCTTCATTTTTATGATTAAATTTAGTCTTTTGCTTGTTGTTTTTACGGTAATCGCCAACGGCCTTGTACCAATCATGCAGCAAATGGTGGTTACATGAACGACTGAGAAAAAAAAAATCCCCAACTAGCTTGCACTGAACACGCCACAAAGGTCGATACATACCGGATTAAAGTTAGTTTGTTTGCTTGTATGGTGTTTTTACGTTGCATGGAACCAGTGGTTATTCAACAACGGGACCAACGGCTTTACGTGACTTCCGAACCACGTCGAGAGTGAACTTATATCACCAGAAATACACATCTCTGACCCCTCAGTGGAATGGAATCGAACTCGCTACCACAGAGGTGGTAGGCCAAGACCAAAGTGATCATGCCACTGCGGCGCTATTATCGGATTAAAGGAAAAAATCCCCAACGTACTTGTACTAAACACGCCACAAAGGTGGATACATACAAGGTCAAACCTCTAGGTTCAAAATATAGGAAATATTAATGGGACTTTTGTACCGTGATTCGGAAAATGCAAGAATTCTGCATGATGGTAGTAGCAGTTTGTTTCATTACGATCGTATAAGCAGTAATTCAGGTTTAATTTGTGGTGGAAACCGCTAAATGCTTTTAGTTTATTGTAAGAATTAGACTACGTTATAAGCACTATTGAGAATGTAAGAATGGTGGTGAGTTGCAATGAATTTCATACCATTACATCATGTAATGCAATATTACTAATGTGGAACAAACTTATTTTTGTGAGTAGTGGTATCCAGATAATCTATGATATATATAGGATATATATATATAGATATATATATATAATAATTATAATATATATATATACAAAATAGCAAAATTATGTATGCTTAGTCATCACAACTAGAATTGTGTCAAGTCATCAAGCTGTTCATATACACTACTTTACGAAGCATAATTGATATGAACTCGTCACGTACTACATACTAAATTGAAGAGGGAACTCTACAGCATGCTGGCCAGCGCGTGTTGATATATTTTCACGTCAGTAATTTAGTATTCTTATTTTTATTTATAATCTATCATATTGAAAATTTATAGTTCGAGAATTCGTTCACGGAGTTGACTGTACTTCAGAGAGTAAGTTATTCCTTGTACCGAGTGTTCACAAGTTTACGTTAAGGGAATCAGGTTCATTAAAGTTGAAAATTGATATACAATTAATGCTTAATTTACTCCTGTAAATACAATAACCTTACAATAAATGGCTATAAAACATATCGTACAAAGAAATCTCAGCAAAATTGTAGAATCTTCTGTATCTAAGGCAATCTCGACCATGAATTCGAATGAAGGGGTTATGATAATTATAAACTAGGCTCATTACGTTCGTTTTCAAGTCATCCAACCTTACATACGTCAGGTGATTCCAAAGGTGCTACTGCAAGGTCTTAAGTCCTGGACGGCAAACAAGCGTAGTGTCTGTGCCCGTCTTTAGCGAAATTTGGCCGATGACACGAGCATGAAACATTAACATTACGCCGGACTGCGGTGGTGTTTTCACATTTTCCAGATCTGGTAATCCTGCAAAAATGACAGACATCAAAAAGCACGTGTGTCTGTGTAACACGTAGACGCAACTGTCGATTTTTTCACTTTTCCTTTTCTGCTCGTAATGACTTCCTTGGTTGCTTTCCTTAATTCGCCCTCACGAGAAGAGGGAAATGAGATTCGGAAATCGAAGTCATTCTCCCAGTTTAGAGAAGCTTTCCAAATTTAAGTTTCTGCAAGTAACCTACAAAATCTATCAAATACTCGACACATGCTGCTAATAAGAATGAACCTCGTTAGTTCGTTTAATGGGTCTGTCGCCTTCTTTTTAAAGCCTAATTAATAAAAAAATTATAATTTATATATAATTTGAAAATGAAAAAAAAAATCCCAGTCCATAATACGTTAATAACCTAAGCAGCATGCTTGTTCCTGAAGGAGTGGGCATGCGAGATTAGTTCGTACGCTATATTTCAATTTATAACGCCAACAGATCTTAATTTCTCACTGGAATTTAGTACCCATAACATATGCAATCCCTCAAAGGATTTATCAGACTCGAAATGTTCATAAAGATTTCTTGAAATTTTACAAAGACTACCATGTCGTCGATACTATTTTTACTATCCGTAGCTTTCCTTAGTTTGCCACCTCCTTGAAGGGTTAAATGATTCGACTGAGCGATTATTCCAGTTTATAGATAACCTTCAATTTATAGATAACCCGACATTTTTAAATTTCTTACATATAACCTGTGCAGTGTATCAAATACCTAGCTACAAGTATTTAACACAGTTGTAAGGATCTAATAATTAACGTTTAATGGGTCCATCGCCATTCACTTCACAATCACTTTGTTCACATTAGCCTAGCGTGCCTGTTCCTGAGAGTAGGCTTGCGAGATTTAGCCAGTAGGCTATTATAAATGACGGCAGCAAATCTCCGTATATTAAGTTTTGACTAATTTTTCAGTGCGAGTTACATAAGCAATTTGTTCAAGGTTTCAGGTGACCCTATTTCGTAAAATATTTTCAAGTTTTACCTAGACTAAGAAAATTTACGTGGTTAATCTCTCTCGTTCTCTCGCTCTCTTTCTCGTTCTCTCACCAGCAAGAGCGCGTGAAAGTACTCTTGTCTTTACGGGCAAGTTTTAATCTCCATTACTCTTTTTAAAAGGAACTAATCATATTCATGACTACAGTTTTAAGACACTTTCAACAACCATTTTTTTTTTTTTTTAAGTTTGCAACAAGACATTGTCTCTCGTCCTTAAAGGACAGTGTTCCTTCATTTTGGTAATCAAAAAGCTCGCACCAGGCCTCCAAATGCCTTCTATACCTTACGGGAAGGAGATGTGTGGTGCAATCTAAAACTTATTTCATGTTGACATTTATCGAGGTAAGTTTTCATCCATTCAGTTTCAGGTTTCGTATCACTTTCGAAATTGAAGTTAACATAACTACACTGGCCAAATTTAATCTTTTTTCTCAATGTAAAAGCCAGTAAATCTATGTGGGTTAATTGCTCATATGCTCTTAAATTCCATGCTTTCATTGCTGACCACCTAGTGTACAAAGTTATTTTAAAGAGTAAACTACTTATTTGATTAAGTATAAAACTTTGGGTTTAATAATTATAGAAAACTTTTCATTTGTATGGTCATGGTAGTAGTCAAAACCAATTTACCTGGATCAAAGTAAATCATTATTTTTTCAAAGTAATTTTAATTAGGAAATAATTAATTAGGAAATAAATAGAACCTTAAAAGTCAATGTTGTGTATTAAGTCTTACTATTTTTTTACAATTACATAAGTTCCAAAACGGTATCACCTTATAAAAATTGGGGCAAATCTCTACGGGAATTTATACAAAGGTGAAGAGATAAAATCACCCTCTGACAACTTCCTCACCTCACTGTAGGACTTTTAAGATTTTAATTTTAACCAGATTCTTTGCGAAGTATTCCATTTGCACAACTTGGGATATCTTAGTTTCCAACCTGCAATGAAGAAAATACGCGACAGAAAAGTTTAACATACAATGCTGATTACTACACTAGTACTAGAACTACACTAGTACTAGAATTACACTAGTAGTAGTACTAGAACATTCTTAAAACTTTAATATTTTTTTAAACAGTTCAGGAAAACATTTACAAGACCTAACTGCGACCTAGCAAACCAATCTAAGTTGTGATAAAGAAAGCTAAAAATTGTTTTTATAACAGACAAACCATATAATATAGCTTTCAAACAGGAATGCTATACAAAGTACAGCGAATTGGGTGTCAAGGAGCAGAGCAAATTGGTTATATAACCTATGTCCCAAAGGATCATAACCAAAGTCCCAAAGGATCCGGGGTTAGCCAAGGGAAGAAAAATCTGGCGTTAGGCTGACGCAATGGCTTCGACCTAACCATAAAACAAACCTATAACCCATAAATCCACCTTCGTGTTATGCAATATCACAAGCCAATAGGCTTGCTGCCTATATTCGTGGTACAGCTAAAAGGTTTATCGTAAGGGCGGTTTGTAATTCTACAAATCAAGTTATGTGATTATGAATAAAGAAAAATGGAAGCAATCAAGAACATAAAATAGTTATGCGAAACTTCATTACTTGAAAAATAATGAAAAATGGAAGCAATCAAGAATAAAACCGCTATGTGAATTTACGTTACCTTGAAATTAGTTTTAAAAAAATATGCAATACAAATAGCTATAAAAGTTTAATTTTCAGAATTTTGCAATACATAATGCAATATGCCGCAGCATACTCTCCCTACACCCTAAAATCAAGTTAACGTCCATTTAAGATGCAAAATTCAACTACTCCCAGACTTTATTCACTTACTTGAAACCTAAGTTATATTAATAAACCTTTTCATTTAAGTTATCGATAAATTTTGAATGCAAAAGTCAAACACAAACTAATAAAAAATATTGAAAACTAGTGGGCTTAATAAAAAGATTAAACTAAATTTGAACGTCCAAATGTCTGGGCATACTCACTTACTCTGAATGACTAAAAAGGCAGTCTAGTTACTTTGAATGACTAAAAGAAAAAAGGGAGCCCCCCCCAAGTCTAGTAACTTCAAATTACTGGAAAAAAAGGGAAAGTAGTTACTTTAAATTACTGGGGGAAAAACTACGTCAGGTACATTAACTTCTGAAAATTAGCTGTATGTTTAAATTAGTAGTTTGTACGTTATTCAAACACCCTCATATGAACCTGTTCGAAGGTCCTAAGACCAACGAACAGGACATAAGGAGGGCCCTCCACCCCTACAGGGGCACCGCCCCAGTAGGCGTGGAGGAAAAAAAAAAAAAAAAAAAAAAAAAAAGTTTGTTGGTTGCAGCAGAAACAAAACTATTGAATTCATGAGAAAAAAATAAAAACCGAAAACTTCGAAAACTTACCTCAGATTGTGTTAAAATATGAATCCAAACCGTGAAGCTTAAGTTTCAGGAACTTTTTCATGTGCTGCCTTGCTCAACGAGCAAATCGTCAAGCTAAAGAAAGAAAAAAAAAAGAATTGGCATTTGGAAGTCAAATCAACTTTGCCTGTGTACATAAGCTCTCCTTCCCGAAATTCCATTTGTCGTTAGAGATACTCCACGCCTAAAAATATAGATGTAAATAATTATGAAGAAATCTTCCTAAGCATCTGGAGGAGGATTTCTTTCCAAAATCTCTTCCCTTTTTTTCCAAGTATCAACCATTCCAAAAAATTTAACAAAAACATCTGGTATGATTGTGAGATATCATGTTGATATTGTTCCTTTAGAAGGGATCTATAATCAGACAGACAGACGACAGACAGACAGAGACAAGTGTGAGTACATAACCGCCGCCGACTTCTCTGAAGGAAGAAACACCCTTCTTTTTGTAATGTCACCTAAGGACTCTTGAATTTAAACTAACTTTCCAAGTGATATTTACATAAGTTTGTGATATAACGTTACCTGTTACCCCGCAGTATACCTTCTTTTTTTATTGCCCTGTAAGAAAATACTTGAGAGAGCAAGTTAATCAACGGATTTTTATTTAACTACAGGTGATGTTAGCATCCTTCGGGTCACAACAGCCGTCTAGAGGGCTAATTCAGGCATTCAATAAACTAACGAGGAACAAAGGTCTTAAATAAGCATTATTGAGATTCTTCAGTTTATCTTTAAAAGCTCATTCCAACATTGCGTGTAGAATGGGATGAAGACTGTAGAGACCTGAATTCCTGAAAGACTTCATTAATTTTGATTCCCTCGTTCAAGTTCATTTTCATGATATTTGCTTACTTTTTTTTTCTTTTTTTTTTTTTGCTATAGGTTCGCCTTCTCCACTTTAATTTCCTAGCATTATTCTTGTGTAGATTAGCCATCGCATATCATTCACACTCTACTAATTTAGTAATGTGCCTATTTAATAGCGGTTTTCAATTTTCTGAATCTTACATCATGCATCGATCATTTTTTCAAGAACATACTACATTGCTTAAGGTTCCTAATTCTAGCGAACAATTTATTAAATTTTTTATTTCAATTCCACTGGCCAATTCAATATATATCAAAAACGAATCATCCGCATTATGAACCCATCAACATTAAAAGGGGCATTGGTTTGATATCCACAGTCAAACGATATGATTGATTTTGTTTTAATAAAAAAGAAAAAAATTCACGAGCTTTGGGAATGTAATCGATTCTCGTTAAGTGAGTTCATATTAGCTGAGTGAACTAGACATTTGGGCGAGGAATATGTATATCAAATGACAGTGTTTATTTGACTAAGTTTATCGACTGAATTCTAATTTTTACACACTAATGCTTTTCTAGTGAATGTCCAAGTTTAATTGACCAAGTTAATTCATTTTATGTGATTTTCGTGGTGTAATACATTTCATTTTCATATACTACTGTGAATCAAATTACCCTCAATGGACTGACAGATATGGATATATATATATATATATATATATATATATATATATATATATATATATATATATATATATATATATATATATATATATTTACATACATATATATATTTGTATGTATATATTTATATATATATATATATACATATATATAGTATAGTATATATATGTGTGTGTGTTTTTAGAAAAAATTATATAAGAGGATATCAATTAAGAAGGCCTTAAATGTAAAACAAAACTGCTGTATGCGCGCACACACAAAAAACAAGGACGTGTAAGTCTTTCGAGTTTATAATCTCTTGGCCGTAAGTACTGACTTGACGATCCTTGTAGGTGATGTCACACCATCAACGAGTACGTTCTACGCTTTGCTTTTTGTCTCCCGTCGTTTAGTTGCTGCCTTGCTTGAAATGAGGTGCTTATACCGTGTTTACGTGTTTTATATTAAGTCGTCGCGAAGAATGTAGTTGAGTATTTTCCTGATTGTGCCGAATCCGTATACTACGTACGGACTACGATTAACTGGAACGTAAGTTACTTTTGAGTCGCTTCGTGTATTGCTTGTTTTCAGGACGGTTCTCGTGAGGGAATGGTGTCTGTCTTCAGAACTGTTTTGGGATTAATATTTGAGATTATTTGGTTTCATGCATTTTTTTAGACTAATAGAGATTACCTAATCATTGATGCGGTTCTTGTAATAACATATGCATTTTGAGTATTAATAGGAATGCAAGGAACATGATGCCCCTCAAATTTTGTTAACAAACAACTATAAAATTGAGAGAATACCTAATTATTGATGCGGTTTTTGTAATAACACTTGAGTATTAATAGGAATGCAGGTAATTCTAAGCCCGCATTCCGCGGTACAGTAGACTATGGCAGTTGACGTTTTCCTACGTTATTTTACTTACTGAACAAGAATTTTAAAGTAATATTTATTCGGTCGACTGTAATTCAACCGTAATTCACCTCTGAAGACTACATGACAGTACAAGGGGTACGATGTACCAGCTACAGAGTTCAAAGGTAAATAACAGATTAGTTACAGTCGACCAGAAAAATATTACCTTAAACTCTTGTAAAGTAAGTAAAATAACATAGGAAAACGTCAATTGCCATAGTCCACTTCGGTAAATCTAAAGGAGAGCTCCGTCTCTTGTTTGCAGAAGAATATATATTTTTCCGATGTATTTTTTTTTTTTGATATGCTTAAACTGATCATTAATATTGGTGGCATCAAGCAATTAACACCCTTGTTCCCATCTAACAATCTTGGGGGACCCCAGTGGGAACCGGGGTTTTTGGGTGGGGGGGAGCAGGAGAAAAGTGATTTCCAGGGCACTACCTAACCAAACAAACCACCTAACCTAACCTAGAGCGCCGTACCCCTACCTAGGCCTAGCGGCCTGCGACCCCCCCTTAAGGGCACTACCTTCCCTGCACACTTCATGACAATTCCGAAAAATTTGAGCGGCCATTAGGCTGAGAGACAATACTCCAGCATATTTCACACGATAATCAAATATTTCACACGATAATCAAAATATATACAGGAAATAGCTTACCTTACATAGGTTTTATCGCACCGAAAGGCTTTTTTGTTAAAGTCAAGACGGCGCTTTTCCTTACTAGTCGGGCAAATATGTTCACTCTTGATTAAATCGTGATTTTGGGCAAAAGTTACGAGCCTTTCTACATAATAGTTTGTGAAATCTCGATAATTCACGTAACAATTTTCACACACTATGGGGAAACTTTCCTGGGGAAGAAAATCGGAGCGTGTAGACGGTCGTGCTAATTCACTCATGGCGTTAGTGCAAGTAACGCTTAATTGGAGAAAATGGGTGTATTTGCCGAAAAAATTTACGACTTGGTAACATTATATATTGCCATTGGCTGAAAACACTGCTTTCTTTTGTTTCAGAGAAAATTGAAACTTGCTTATTTACGATTGGATATTGTCTATAATGATGTCACTTTTTGGGTGGAGTTTTTTTTTGTGACGTCATTCGGAAGGTGTGGTTTCCCCATGACAATTCGAGACTGCGCAGCATACAAACGAACGAACAGGAGCTCATTAAAATAGGTGATACGACAGAGACAACAACATGAAGGACTTTGTTTTTTCTGTAGGTACAAATATTCAAAGGTAAATTACACGTTAATTACAGCCGGCCGAAAAAATATTATCTTAAATTCTTGTTCAGGCGGTAAAACTGTACAGAAAAACGTCAACTGGCATAGTCTAGTTCGCCGCGGAATAAGGGCTTAGATCTACCGGAATGCATTTTGAGTATTAATAGAAATGCAATTATCTTAATTTTCTACTTAAATTCTGGTAACAAATATCCAATCTCATTAAGTTTAGATAAAAAATACGTACATATTTTTATCTTTACGCCATGATAAAATATAACTTACTTTCAGGAACCACAGATTACTAGCTTAAGTGTAATAGGATGAAGAATCAAATTCTGAGATATAAGTAAAGATCAATTTTTCTCAGAGGCTGCTCTGGACGATAGGAATACTAAAACCTTCAGGTTTGGTTTCATAAATTTTGATCTAACTGAGGTAAGGTTTGAAAGTTCAATTTTGTTTTTTACTAAAGTGTTAATTATTTTTTTTTCTCCACCCCTACTGGAGCGGTGCCCTTGTAGGGTTGGAGGGCCCTCATACTGTTCTGTCCGTAGGTCTTAAAACCTTCGGACAAGTTCATGTGAGGGTTTACAAAATAGTTTGACATTTTTAAAAGTTAATGTACCTTCATCTATGACATAATCTTTGCATGTACATACCCTTCATCTATGACATAATCTTTGCATGTACATACCTTCATCTATTGACATAATCTTTGCATGTACATACCTTCATCTATGACATAATCTTTGCATGTACATACCTTCATCTATTGACATAATCTTTGCATGTACATACCTTCATCTATTGACATAATCTTTGCATGTACATACCTTCATCTATTGCCATAATCTTTGCATGTACATAACCTTCTCTATTGACAAATCTTTGCAATGTTACATACCTTCATCTATTGCCATAATCTTTGCATGTACATACCTTCATCTATTGACATAATCTTTGCATGTACAGTTGGACACAGGTTTCCCTGGTACACCGTCTTGCGAGACTTCGAAAAATTACATGGTAACAGTGTTTACTGATGGAGATTGGGGGGGAGAACCCCTTCTCTGCTAACAAGAGTTCCACTAATAAGTTCTGGAGTTCGTTTGGTGGGCGGAGTTATTAGGAATGGTTGGAGAAAGACACACACACACACGGAGTAAAAAAAAATCTGAGCAGTTTATATCGTTGTAATGAAGATTGTTGTCTCACTTCTAATATAAGTTTGTTTTTTAAGGTTCCATTTAACTTTCGGCCAAGACGTTATCTTACAACCGTGTCTATTATTATATATCGGTCATATTCATTACACAATACTTAAAATGGATCAAAATTTTAAATTTATATTGGTATTGCCGAAAATCACGAACATCATAACAGGATATTTTAACCTTATCACGTAAGCCAAGTTTATAGTATCGGTTGCAGTGCGTTTCCTCTCTCTCTCTCTCTCTCTCATACTAGCTAACTTATATATATCATATCTCTCTCAGCTATACTAGCTAACTTAGCTAACCCCTGCGCTCAGTATGCAGTTCCGATATGTCATTAGTGTATTCAGGAGAGGATCAGTGACCCAATAATATCGAAGATTGCCCTTCCTGACAATACCCATAAGCATAACCAAAGCAAAGAAATTTCTCATCTCTGATACTGTAATGTCATAAACTCTTGTTCCCTTGAGTGTTCGCTTGATATATTACCCCATTTCATAACTTGAAATTAACGATTGGATCTCTCACAGTCAGTTCCATTATAGAATCATTAAAAACAGAATAAAAAAACTTTATTCCTGATATACTATCATCAAAATCGAAGGTGTGCGGCAAAAAATTATCGCCACCAATCCTTTGCCACACAGGATTAGCTGGTTTGACGTTTCTGACAAGCTCCTAGGCCACCCTTACCTCCCCTCCCCCGCGCAGTTCATACAAATGGAAGACGAGCAGTGCAAACGGGCAGCAAGACCTCTAATAAGGCACTAAGTAGTACAGAACCAATATCGATACAATAAGCTATGAAGACGCACAAAATTAAAAACTTAAGAACGTCACATGACGTGAACAACATGTGTGGGACGACTTCTGCAACACGTCATATGACGTGGTTGACCTTTTAAGGGTTAACTATTGTTTTTTCTAGAATTATGTATGCACTGATATATTATAGACTATATATTTCGTTGACCTCAGGTGATAGGTGAAGTCATTTGGGCTTTCCTTATAGTGGCTGACATAAAGAGAGTATCATCTACTGAATTGACAGTTACCTTTTAAAATGTCCCACAGAGCATATGACCCCTATACTCAGAAACGACAACGACGGCCAAAAAATATGCCACACTTTTACTCTTGTTCATATAACTTAGGTTTTACCAAAGATACATTGAAAATATCAGTAGGAAATAAAGCATTACATTTCAAATAATGGAAACTATTTTAATAGACTCCAAGAAGCTAATAAGCGAAAATAAGTGGCGAAGTATCATATCTGTATCGGCCACACCACAGAGAACAAAGTATACAGGTAAGGGAATTTGCCAATACTGTTACCGACCTCACTGTATGAAAACAGTGCTCGGCGAGTCATTCAGTTCTTTAATTCAATGCTGTTAACAAGAAACGGTGATTAGGAAGACATCAAAAACATGTGGGGCCTGAGTAAGTAGGAAAGTTTACTGCAATACTCTCAGTATTGTATGGAGGCATTATGCCATTTTTTTTTTACAGATACTTCGAATATTATATCATGAATTTCATGGTTATAATAAAACTTGTTGTTAATTATGTTTATTAAAACATATAATCAAATAACTAGCGAGAACAAAATGAGAACATTTTATGTCCTATTACAAAAAATATAACATTTATATTATACAATCTAATACCTTGACCATCCACCCTCTCTCTCAGTCACTTCCCTCAATCTGCCGGGCATCGAATGAACAAGGTTGAAAATTTGCTGCGGTCTCCGTCTACAAATTTTCCACTGAGAGTTTATGTGAGCCATGAGTTGCTGTGTTGTTCTCTCATGTTCCATTTTCCATGTGTTCACCATCTGGGCCCACACGTGTTCAATCACATTCATATCTGCTCCTTTGCTCGGCCATTCAAGAAGAAGCAGTTATCCTCTCTGGCAAACCACTCTTGAACAACGTGAGCAGTGTGAACAGGATGGGCCCTGGTGGAAGGGAAAATTCCTTTCTCGTAACGAAGGCAAGAAGGAGGTTTGCAGCAGCTCAACATACTTAGCTGCTGTAAATCGTCCCTCGATACGGAACACATCACCCATACCATGCACACACACCCAGCCCCATACGTTGCAGGTGACATGGCCGGATCGAAACACCTCAACGATATTACGGGGTTCATATCTGAATGAGAGAAAAAAATGGGGGTGTATAATATAAATCATATATATATATATACCTTTGGAGAATTGTGTAATTATTTATTTAATATATTATATTTGAGGAAAAAGAGCAAATGATGCCACTGTCCCATACCTAATATTTATCTCAGAAATAGCACTCTTATTTATGTTAACTCCCTTTGTATATTTTGACAGTCCACTTCCGTGGAACAAAATCTGAAGATTAATTATTAATATAAAGAAGAATGCAATTGATAACTGATGCAAGTAATGATTTTCCTTATCATACCGAGTTCTATTTGTTTGCCAACAATGCAGCTTCCCATGCGATGTGGACGAGAAGCACTTCTCGTTAGTAAAGATGACCCTGCCCCAAAAGTCCAAACACTTATCAGCATGACGTTGGGCAAAATCAAGCCTTCCCGCCTTATGTCACTCCGTCAAGAGCTCCTTCGTCGCTGGAGTTCTGTGATGAATCCCAGCAGCGTGGAGTCTGTGTCGTACTGTCATCGATGACACTTCTAATCCAAGGTCTTCATGAATGGCCTTGGTGTTGGCTAAGGGTTGCTCTCGAGCCGCCCTGATAATGGCATCATCCTCAGCTGGGGTGGTTTTCCGTGGACCCCCTGGCCTAGCTAAGAGAACATATTATCTTAAACTTAACTTATAATTTATATAACATCGCAATCAATTCTAGATTCTTCGAATTTTGTACTCGATGGATTGATCATAATTTAGTAAACATGGCTGTATATTTTTGGTATCAAAAGCATATCAAGTAGAACGAGATTACATATATCCATAATATTCTCAATTTGGTTGGTGGTTATTAAAACTGTAAATCATTCCTGAGCCATCACTGAAATGACATTTAATAAATAAACTATAGCTATCAAAAGACACACAATGACTGTGACGGTGCGAGCACAAATAAAATGCTCTTATAGGCTTAATTTTACCGAGACAACTCAATCGACTATCTAACTTTGTTCATGGTTGAGGTCGGCAAGGGCCAACCACCCACCGGTGTGGAATTATGGAGGTGCACCTGAAATATTACTGTGGTGTTGGAATGGCTGTGGATATCTGTAGTCTGACCAAAATTATAATAGCGAGACGAAACACATTTAAGAAAGAAACTTTCACATTAAATAAGCAAGATTAAATAACCATGAACAATGTAACATATCCACCAATCATTCAGCATAAACAACTTACGCAAGTCGTTCAAGTTCCCACTCTCCTCCCACCTTCTTATCCACAACAGTACCGTGGTTGGGGACACACCAACATCACATGCAATGGCTCGTATCGAGAAGCCATTGTCGCGTACAGTTACAATTCGTCCTCGCAGCGCCAGATTTGTGTCCCTTCGATTCATGGTGAGTGGTTATGAAGTCTGACCCATTTAAAAATCCTGCTGACGACCTCACCTCCATTGGGATTCAGACTCTGTTTCGAGTCGAGTAAAACAATACCATGCTTCATATATCATTATATCGTTCCTTGATTGTAGGGTTAGCCAATAGGGATCATAATCACCATGGTATGAAATAAAGATACTACTGTTAAATATAACTAGCAAACTTACAAATACGGGTGCAGAAGTGAAAATTTATATGTACTATTTGTTCAGCAATATTAAAATAAGGGGGATTACACGAATAGTCTCTCTCTCTCTCTCTCTCTCTCGTAATGTAATTCAAGGGACGATCACTGAACGCAGAGAAATTCTTATTCATTGTTGTTTCCCCTCTTTTAATGATATTCTCTCTCTCTCTCTCTCTCTCTCTCTCTCTCTCTCTCTCTCTCTCTCTCTCTTAAAGTAAGTGAAGGGACGATCAATGAACGTAAAGAAGTTCGTATTCATTATTGTTTGCCCTCTTTTAATGATTCTCTCTCTCTATCTCTCTCTCTCTCTCTCTCTCTCTCTCTCTCTCAATATAAGTCAAGTAACAAAGACGGTGATGGGATTATCGGATTACTTAGCGCTCAAATCACAAATTATCACCTCTCTCTTTCTCTCTCTCATTTTTCGATAGCAAGATAAAATTATAAAATTGTAGTGCATTAATGTCGTTAAATGGTCTCTCTCTCTCTCTCTCTCTCTCTCTCTCTCTCTCTCTCTCTCTCGCTCTCTCTCTCTCGACTTTCATTTAACGGAACAGGGATCTTGATTGGTTCGTTTCTTTGTCAATTACTTTGCACTGTGATATGAATAATAAAGTATCTTTCTTTTCATTATGTTACTGCAAAGACGCAACTTGTATGTCAGTGCGTTATGGCTACACATAAATGCTCTTATGATCCTGTGTCTTCCAAAAAAGAGTAGAAAGTAGGAACTTGTCAGTTTCCTTTTTATTATGTCCATTGGCAGGATCGAAATTCCGAAGCAACATTACCGGGCAGTACTTCTTAAACGTTATTTTGTGCACTGGCAGTCCCGTTGGATTTAAGTTATTCAAAAAATCTTGCGGATATTGATGATAATTTTCATCTTCTATTGTGTCCGAGCTGAAATATTCGCGACTTTCTCCAGGGAAGTTGTACAGAAATTATGTATGAAAAATCATAAAGTAACTAAGTCTACGGGAATAACCAGCCTCGTATCACGGCCAGATACAGTTTCGTTTCAGGGAATCCCTTCTCACCCCCACCCCCTACAAAGGAGGGGGTTAGGTTGGATGAAACCCCATTATAAACCATCTTAGGGGTCCCTATCATGACAGACAGACAGACAGACAGACATTACGCCCATTATAGTGTGATATGCTCACGTAATTATTGTTCCTGTTAATAATTACATTGAGAACTGAATACTCGTTGAGCACTGCTTCGTAAAATTAGCTCGGTAAAAGTGTTCGCGAATTCTATTTCTCTGTAACTAAGATTTGTATAAGTACGAGATCTTGCTATAGTGTACTACACCGGTACCGTAATTTATGAGTATCATGAATCACAAATTATAAAGAATAGACACTTGTCCTGTACGAAGAGGCCAAAGGCTCGATTAGCCAGAATTGGATATGAACACAACATTATAAAAAAAACTTCGCCTACCCTCTCCGTCCAACCCCCACTTCCACCCCCTTCCTCTTCCTTCCCTCACCTCCCCTCCCCCTCCCTCCCTCTCTCTCTGAATGTTACTTCAGTTTAAGTATATTTTGTACGATTTTTTTTATCTATCCATCTATCTAATCTAATAATAATAATTTACAATGTTGTTTATATCTAACGATTCACTCGGTTGTTACCTGCCAGCAAGGCTGGCAATACGGTACGGTACGGCACGGTTGATATTTAGCCTATGTGTACGGTACGGAATTACGCAACGACAATTTTATCAAAGTACGGTACGGTATAGCTCAGGTACGGAAAAAATTTGCAAATTCCGTACCGTACTACCTTACCTTAGGAATGGATATATTACTTTTGGTCTACGTTGAAAACAAGGGAACAATATTAATTAATTATTAATAACAATAACCAGTAATATAGCATTTTTTTTGTTTTTTACTATTATTATTAGCATCAGCAGCAGCAGCAGTAGTAGTAGCTATTACTATTTTTATCTTAAGGTCAAATTGTTTTTTCTTTCTTTAGTGACTATTGACTTGGGTAAGAAGTAAATGATTATAATTATTAGAGTGAAAGATATCTGCATGAATGGTGGAGTAGTAGAACGATAGATACTGTGATTGATGGTAAAGCTACTGTTATACTTGTACTTGGTTACCTCCTTTGCAATCTTCATTTGGACTCAGGGCATCAGCCATATGCTTGTATTACGAAGGGGAAGAAGAGATGGCCGCCTAGGAACATAACTGTCAGGATGGTAGCAGAAATCCGTTTGTCACGCAACTTTTCAACTTTTTTTTTTTTAACAAAGAGAGAGCCCCCAATTACCTACAGATTGGTTTGAATAGGTAACTGGTTACAGTTGCTCTATGTGTTACAAATAAAAATTGAGCATTTTTACCGGACATTCATTAGAGTTAAAGCCTTGATTATACCGAAAAATTATAGCAAAATCTCGTACTGATACCAGTCTTCATTACAGTGTTATTGACCAAAAACGTGACTGCACTGTCTGTGAAACCCACAGTAAGAGAGCTTTACCAATTACAAATAAACATTACCTTTTATCTGAAATGTTTTTAATTATACGTTTTGAAGTTAACTGTAATTGCGGTTGTTTTTTATTTATACTTAATGGCAATTGTAATTGTAACTGAAAAGTTCAAATAACAAAATAATTTATTTGAAATTGTTAGCCCTCTTACTTTTCGTAAACTCATCTTAACCAAATGCAATAGAGAGATGTTTTGAGTCGCTACCCAATTTATTTATTATATTATTAATGGAGAATCTTAACAAGCCAGCTACCAATTCTAAAAAAATTTTATTCCATTTATTTCCTTTTTTTGTGCAAAAAGTTTTGTGAAATGTTTTTTCCAATATTTAAGTTTTGTATTTCAGTATTATTGAAGTTGTAATTGTAATTCGATAACAGGTCAGGTAATTATGGTTCTAATTGTAATAGACATAAAGCAAACGTATTTACCCCTAACCAGCTTATATTACATGAGATATGCGACAGTAGCTACTTCATACGAAATGGAAGAGCATAAAAATAATGGGAACAAAATAAAAATAAAAAATTTATGTATACATGGGAGAAAACTGATTAGAAATTCAGTGATTTTTCCACTGCACTTCGGCTTTTCTCGGGGCAACTGTGAATTGCTCAATCTTTAATCAATCGACTTTATCTTTCTCGGGATCTAGGTGGTTCTGCACCCTTATTTGGCCAGGCAACCAATTCAAATCCTCTCGATCTTGAAACCATTCCTGGACTATTCTGGCCGTATGGATGGGGCAGCCGTCATGAATGAAAATGACAGGACTAGGTGGAAAGGGATAATTCCGCTGGTGAAGTGAAGGGAGGAAGAAATCCTGAAGAATTTTAACGTATTTTTCACTGGTGAAACCCTTCAGTCTTGGTGATATCACATATACCATGTAAGGAAATCCAGGCCCACACGTTTACGATTACAAGCCACTCCTGGCCACTTCGTAAATGTTTCCTCGGTGGTATCTGAAGGAAAACAATCTAAATTTTTTACAATTTACGCGTTGCTTTCCGTAAAAGGAAAAATAATGATATATCGTTTGGGGAAATGTAATGCTAAGTAATAACCCCTGCATTAGGATAATGTTTATTCATCTATGAGGATTAATACTTATTACAAGTTTGCCTCCTCCAACCTCTTATACACTAAAACAGCTCGAAAGCTGATTAGTGGAATTCACGTTAAGAGAGGAACAGCACCACCTTTAGTAAACAGTGTTTCAAACAGACAATTCTGAGATGTTGCAATGCCAGTAACAGCCAATCAATCAATCAGTCCCAGTAATCGTGTGATTTAATATATCACTTTGTTCGGTGATAACGATATCACTGCTACAGCACCTCTATTACACGCTAACAAGTTTGTCACCCAATCATTGCTAGACTGAGGTGTTGTATAAATTTTGTTAGGGCTTCTGTCCTCTGCTAGTAGTATTCGTTATAGTCTCCAAATGAAAAGCAACATATTGTTCTCCGGGCGCAGATCGTCGCTCTACAAGAAAGTGGGCTTTCAATACGTGCTGTTGCACAGCATCTTGACGTCTCCCCTACAACAGTAAATAAATGGAAAAGGAGGCACGCTTAGACTGGAAAATTGACCGACTTTGGATAGCACTTATTTATTTCATTTATTTATTAATTTTTTAAACTATAAACCTTATAAACCCGTGAAATTATGAAACCTAAATTACAGTTGCCTTGGTCATGTTGAACTCTAATAGTGATTCTTTCTCTTTACTTCCCAGAATACCAAATAGCGTTCCCATAAGTAAACAGGCTATAATTAATCTTGATTATCTAGGTATCTGCATGTTAATTACGTATTTCAGTTCGAAGACCTCCACCACGAATGACCACCCGTTAGGATAACGACGACATTCGACGAGCAGCATAAGAAGATCCTTTTACCAATACCATTGCTATTTGTGAACGTCTGGCATTAAATGTTTAGGCTATGACGGTGTGAAGACGTCTGCATGAGGCAGGAATACCTCATAGAATTCCTGCCAAGAAGGAATTTCTCGGCATCGTGCTGATAGGCTTGCCTTCGTTCAACAGTTTGTGGGGGAGGGTATGGAATTTTGGTCTCGAGTCGTATGCAGTGACAAAAGGTCTTTTACTAGCAGAAATCACGGCAGAATACATAACTGAAGACCGAGTAATATAAGGTGAGTTTCTAAAATCATTAATAACAGTCAGACTATAATAATTATAAGCAAGGGTAATATTATAATCAAAAGATAATTTTGTCAATAACCATGTATTTTCCGCTAATTGAATTATATTGCCACGAGAAGTGTGAAAATAAAAATTCTTCATTGAAAACCCCCATTAGTTCTACTATGGCCAGCTTTCAGGCATTAAGCAAATACATTATTAATGTTTTGGATAATCACGTAGGCATACTTATAATACAGAGTACAGCCTGTTTACTGAATTAAAGAATATCATATCAGAACGGACTGTTGCAGATCAAAGTTAATGCTATTATAAGTATTAATCCTTGCAGATGAATAAACATTCTTAACTTATTGCAAGGGTTGTTACTTAGCATTTTATTTCCCCAAACGATATAGCATTATTTTCCCTATTACGAAAAGCAAAGCGTAAATTGTTAAAAATTAGATTTTTTCCCTTCAGATACTACAGAAGAAATTTACGACGTGACCAGGAATGGGCATGTCACAGTAAACGTGTGGGGCTGGATCTTCTTACATTATATGGATGATATCACCAGGATTGAGTGGAGGTTCACTGGTGAAAAATACATTGAAATTCTTCAGGATTTCTAAATTCTTTCACTTCAACAGCGGAATTATTCCTCCCCACCTGCTCCTGTCATTTTCATTCACGACCGCTGCCCCATCCATACGGCCAGAATAGTCCAGGAATGGTTTCAAGGTCGAGAGGATCTGCAGTTGCTTGACTGGCCAAGTAAGGATACAGACATGAACCTCACTGAGAATATTTAGGCTAATATGGTAAAATGTTGGGAGCCTGAGAGGGAGAGAGACCAGATCAACTTATGAACCTCTGGGAACACAATGGAAACTTCCACAACCGACCACAGATCGTCAGAAACCATGAATCTTCTATGCCTAACAGATTGCAAGAGGTGATCTAGAAGGAAGGTGGCTGGACTTCTCACTAATATTAAAAATGTGTATATTTGGATTACCCCATGCCTTCCGCCGAACTTCCATGTCG
>NC_061108.1:90327908-90355408 GCF_015104395.2 Macrobrachium nipponense
TATATAATATCTATATATCTATATACTATATATATATATATCTCTATATCTCTATATATATATCAATATCTATATAATATATATATATATATATATATATATATATATAGATATATACATACATATATATATATATATATTTATAAATATATATCGTATATATATATATATATATATATAGATATATACATATCATATATATATATATAAAAAATATATATATATATATATATATATATATATATAGATATATACATACTATATATATATTAGGGCTTGTTGCCTTGTATGATAAGGCGCCCTATGAGGTAATGTTAGACTAGCGATAATATTACGCTAAGTCGGTTGGTATTGCACTTCCATCTTCAATGGAGTGTCTGGGGGTTTGTAGATCATTTACGAAGTCGGTATTATCTTGTTTGTTATTACGACGATGTGTTAAACTCATGGTGAGGAGGTTCTTGTAGAAAACACTAAGTGTAAAAAATTATATATTCTTCTGAAGTTTTACATGGTGAAGATCAGATAGGATTGTACAAGTCTTCTAATAACGATAGCTTGATCGCTTCTGCCAATGATGATGGCTAATCCTATTCCTCTACATGATAAGCTTAGGTAAAGAGGTACAGGTCTTCTAATGACGATAGCTAACTCTGTTCTCCCTGTCTACCATCTCTGTTACAAGTTATGAAGGAACAGACAGTAGTTCGAACATATGAACATACATACAAATGACATAGTTTCATACGAACACACAATCAAATGAGACACGCTACAGATCACGTAGGCCGTTTGAATTATAGGTCGGGGTAGTTGTCTCAAGCAGGGAGCTTGGACTAATGTTTATAAACAATCGAATGACTACAGGTGACGGCATGTTATCTTAGCCTACTAACTCATATAACTGCAGATATTGGTAAGATAAAAGGTAACAGATTGATTATAGGCTACCTGATTTGTTTATACATATGTATATGGATTCATATAATTATGATTAATATATGTGCACATTAAATAGATTCCTATTGCGTACACGCAAAGATATATTTAGATTCTGTTATTTATGATCATTTATATAAGAGATTCCTATTGCGTACACGCAAAGATATATTTCGACTCTGTTATTTATGATCAATTATATATAGGATACATGATACTTTATATATATAGGATACATGACCGAGGTTATACTACTTCACTTTTAACTAGCTTTCGAACCACTTTTCGTCCATTACACAGTTTCAGACAACCACCTATGGCCCAATGAAACGGCCTATTATCACAGGGTTAAAACAAGGGGAAAATTTGCCTGGGCGGGTCCAACATTCTATATTGCGCTCATACTTATTCTCTGCATCCTAAGCTACACGATTACGTTCGCGATGAATAGATCATCCCAGCACGAGTCCTTCGCCAGCAAAGTAGAGTTGAATATCCTTCGGGTCGTAATTGTCGGAAGTATGTCCCATTCGTAGTCGATTCCGACAGCCGCCAGAGCATTCCGCATTAAAACGAGATTAACGACGAGATACGGTGTCGGTCGAAGAAGTCCATGAAATTCCTTTCACATTGTAGGCGGTTGTTACTTGACTGTAGTCGTCCGCTGCGACGAACGATTTCTTGAAGTTTCGATGTGAAATTCTCGTACTGCAGGATACTGTAACCAGGTTCCATTAATCAGCCTGCAAGTGAAATTATACTTGTCACAAGGGCAAAGTAAATTCAGACGACATCCAAATACAGGGGAGGGAAGAGAGCCATTTAGACCAGACTTAACCCACATGAATTCGCTGATATTTTGGAATTCAAAAGAATCCGCTGTACAAACTTTTTTTATCCATGGCATTAACAATGAGTGAACCTATCCAGGTCTATGAGGACTGTAAAAATATCCATAATTATAAAAAATAAACAGATATTCAATACGAATCCCAAAGAAAATTCGATATTACTGGTAGTAAGTTACTAGACAAAGAAGTGGAAAACGGAGCTAATTGTAAGATTGCCAGGCAACATAAGAGTCAAAGAGAAGATTAATCATGATTCTGTATTTCTCTATGCTAACTGAAATTAAGTTGTGATAAAATCTGATCCTATGTGCCCTAACAAAAGTTTCATATTCAATTTTCTCGTGCGCATCCTCTGAGGTTAACTTTTAAAACATTATTAATAGGTAGGAGATGCAATGAAAAAAACCCACTATGTAACTAATTTCTAAATAAACTTTGGGTTTTTCAAGAAAATGTAACATTTTCCCATGAATGTGATTTACCTGGATTGTAATAAGCTAATGTTGCAAGTAAATAATCCATATCGTGATACTTCTAAATGTCTATGAGGTTCAGAAAAAATTAATTCATTTTGATGTTATAGAAATTCTATTTGCTTATTTTGTTATTAATTTTAAAATGATTGCAACTCCTTAGCTAAAGTTGCATTGCGCACACCGATAGACACTTGTACCTAACGTCTGCCTTGCCCATGAGAAGTTCGGGCTAAGCATTCCTTTCTCCAGTCAATCTGTTTTGCAAGCAGAGACGACACACAGATGAAGCCTGTGTAAGCAGATTATTGAGGTTAAAAGGAACAAATGCTGATACGGCAATGATGACGTCGTCACTTGGCAGGAGATTGCTCTCAGCCAGCTAAGAGTTACGTTACTTGCTGTAACAAATACGACTTTAGGATAAATTTTTTGTTTTTTAATACTCGACCCACATGAGAAGAATGTCTGAAAAAAAAACAGTACCAAAATTGAACAATATATTAGTTTCATGTTGGAAAACTGCATAATTGTAATTATGTTAAATTAAATATTCCTTATTCAAACTATATGAAAAAGGTTTCCATACAAATTCTATATATATTATTAGCCCTGTATAAGATTCATATAGGATTATTCCATAGATAAGATTTTCACTTCTAGACTTCCTGACTTTAAAATCTCTTTTATTTTATTTTTTTATTTATTTATTTATTTTATTATTATTATTATTTTTTTTTTTTTTTTTTTTTTTTTTTTTTACATTGACTACGAATATAAATCACCGGGACAGACAATATGTCAGTAGGTTTTGATATGTGTTTGAACTTTAGCTTATTTGTCATTACTAAAGCGTTAAGTTAGAGTTCAAATCTTTACGCATATATATTTGGATATTTAATTATCTATGGTTACGTTTTGCTTATTGATTTTATCGTGATTCCTTTTTATTATAATTTGTAACCCTTCCGACTTCTTACGGAGTGTATTATATTGACTCCACTTGTATCCATATTTATTTTATTTTTTTTGTTATTTTATTTATTTTTTTATTTATATTTCTTTTTTTTTTTATTAATATATATATTTGATAAATTAATGGTTGGGCTTGAATATGCGGAAGAGTGTTCTAGCGGCGTACCGTATAAGGCTACTTGCGGCATCAATTCTATAGATACAAGATATAACTGATAAAGGTATTTAAAACCGCGAGAACCGCTATAATCCAGTTCGGATCCAACATCACGAGTTGTAACTCGTAAGACATTGACACTTCCTATTTAATTAACAGTTATTCTACCAAACCGATTGACTCTGGGTGATATATTATTGTTGGTTTCTTAATGGAAAGGAATTCACACACGTGTTATGGAGATTATTATTGATTTACACCACCCGAGTCACAGATTATTATGTGTTGAATTCCATGTTTACTGATTTAGCACTCATAAATATTCCTAACGCACTCAATTGCGGTGTTTGTTTTTTAGTGCTATTAATTCTATATAACGTGTCAAGGAACTATTAACACTAAGAAGTGTTTATTCCCTCTGTCAGACTCGTAATTCCGTTAATAATTCTACGTATATTCTTTCAAGGATTGATTTGGCACAGGATAGGCCCTTACTGACAGGTGTCTTAGTGTGTCCCTTGTTTTCATGACACGTGTTACAATCAGTTATGGGCTTTTTATATCTGTAAGCATTGTAGGCAGTAAAACAGTGATTTGGCTTTCTGTGACATACTAGGGAACCACTGGATGACGGAATGCAACCAGTTTATGACGATTGGTATGAAAGAGATTATTACTAATACCTGGTCGTTAGTCATCTGCTGTGTTCTTCGGGTTTTCCTCGTCACAGACCTACATAGAACATTACATTTGATTACATTATTCTGATACCATACTATAAATATACTTTTGCTTTAGGGTTTCTGCTCGAAGTGTTTATGTTTTTTTGGCCTAGCCACTGACCCTGTTTCCGTTTCGAAGTGTTTATTGTTTGGTGTTTATTGTTTTGCTTATCGCTGTTGACACTTGCTTTGTTCAGTTTGTAACAGTTCTGCGCTCCGACCCAGATATTCAATGCTCGCGATCTCTTGGGTTAAGGAATTTTCTTGTTTAGATACGGTTTTAACAATAGGCACGGATGTTTCTATATCTTTTAGTCCAATTAATGGTTCTTTGCTGTATGGTGCGGGATTGCGGGATAATGCGTCAGCTATGATATTTGCTTTCCCAGGTAGATATCTTATCTTGGCTCCAATAACCTGAATGATCATTTGTCACCGAGTTCCTTTTGGACTGTGATTAAAGCCTTTGAAAAACTCGGTAAAGGACTCATGTTCAGTAAGGACTTTATCAGGATAGCCATAGATTATGAACTTAAAATGTACTAGTGTTAAAGATACCTAGCCCTTCCTTGCCTATTACTGCATATTTACTTTCAGAGGGCTTTAGTTTACGTGAATAAAAAGCTATAGGGAAGAACTGTTTATCATATTACTGAAGTAGTACCCCTCTTACCCCTTGGTCTGAGGCGTCTGTTGCAATAAAAAAAATTCTTTATTTAAATCAGGGATTTTTAAGTTAGGTGAGCTGCATTTTCCGCTTTTAAGATATCGAACGCCTGTTGATGCTTTTCAGACCATAATAAATCTACGCTCTTCTTCGTAAGATCTGTTAAAGGAGCTGTCATGATTGAAGAGTTACATATTTACATACGATTGTAATACCCACTACAGCGCAAAAGTGCTGTATCCCCCTTTTACGTTAATAAGTACCGGAAAGTTATGAATAGCCGACACCTTACCATGGACTACTTTAAGACCTTGACTAGACACATAAAACCTAGATAAACATGTTCGGTTTTTAAAAACTCACATTTAGATATTTTACTCTGAGATTATTTGTCTTTGTCTCTGTAGCACTAGCTCTACTTTATGTGAATGTACTTCTAAGGTATTAGAAAAGATTACAAGATCATCCATATGGCATGTAGGGTATCCCCTAAAAGTCTCCAAACACTATATTGTAATTGGGGTGCAACGTAAGCCGGAGGCATACGTAAAAATTGATAATGTCCCCTGAGTGTGCTGAAAACGGTGTATGAGGTACAATCACTTAGGTAATGGTATCTGGTAAAAGCATTTAAGTAAGTCCAAGTTGGTGAAAAAAATTTATTCTAACCTAACAGAGATAAGATGTCGTCGGTACATAGCACTGGAAACTATCGGGAGTCGTTTCCTTGTTTAAGCGACAGAATCTACGCAGATACGCGAAATCCGATCTTTTATGGCATGACATTTGAGGGAAAAATTATATGGGCTTATTTGATTTCCTAATGACTCCTATTACTAAAATTTTTCAACTTCGTCATTTATCTCTATTTTGAAATTTCATGAGAGTCTATGCGAATGGTACGTATATAGCTTTATGTTTGTCCTTAGACCGTATTTTGTTTTCAATGACATCCGTTTTTCTCCAGAGATCACTCGCTAGTGGAGAAACTTCCTGGTATTCAGGTAGAAGATAAAAAAAAATTCTGCTGAATCACCTCTGCTTGAATGACTTTACGGATATTACTTTAGATAGATTATCAGAGAGATTCATCCACGACTGGTTGGGCGTGATTAAAAATTAGCAACAATAAAAAATGCGATATTTATAACTTCCGTATCCACGATATGTATACTTTTAGGGCTTTGTTCGCGGAAATCGTTATATTTCAGAGTGTCGGGAAGGATTAAAATTTCATTTCCCAGCAAAGTCTTTTTACACGCACTAAGACATTCGAGGGTGCATGCTTCTCGAGATTTTTGCGTGCAAAGTGCGACTGCGGTTGTGGGAGAATTCTGTTGGGTCATTTGAACAATGTTACGATTTATGAGACAAATGTATAGTTCCTTTATATAAGTTATTATTTGATTAACTGTCTCATTTTTGTTCAAACGGATTTTAATATGTTTGAAGGTTTATAGGATTTTCCTTTGATAAACACGCCTTATTTTGCAGGATGTAAGATAATATTTTGTATACCCCTAGATGGATCTTACAATTACACTAGATACAGATCAATGTTTTTTATAACTATAGAGGTATCTGTAAGCGCTCGCTTATCCGGACTTCTCATTAGGGAAGTTCGAACAACAGACGGTGAGTCCGTAAATACAGGATATTACGTCTACTAAAGAAATAAACAAGATATTCTAATTTTTACGGCGCGTACAGTCGGGCTTTATCCACCACTACTTATAATAACTTACGTATTAAAAAAAAACGAAAACCTGCTCTGATTACTTTATACGGTCGTGTGTTTCATAGGAAAAATCCTTTTTAATTCAAAAAGATATCGGTATGTATGAACCAACATCGCTTTTCCCCACTCTGCTAGAGTCGCTTATTGTATGGAATTTGCTATGCTTTGAACACTTCGGCAGTTTTTGACTGACCTTGACCGCTTGACTAGGTGACACAGTCACCGAGTTTGCTTGTTTGATTCTGAACGGGCTACTGTTTCTATTTCTTTTTGTAATATTTCTCTTTATTACCATCGGCAACGTATTGTGTGTTTTTAGCATTATGTTGCTGGTTACGTATAAAGCAATGAATGACGAACTATTAGGAACTGAGCGATTACTAATAAGACAAGTTATCACTACTGCATTCAATATTAACTGTTTGTACTTCATTCTTTGCTAAAATTTGAAATAGTGAGGGATCCTGGTCAGCGCATTTAGCCTGATGAAAGTTTTTTACAGACATGTTATTCCTTGCAATCCAGCCATATTTTAAAAGTTAAGTTGAGTCATTGAGGTTCGATATTTTATATAACTCAAAAAACTCAAGGCTAAAACTGCGATCGGGACTTGCAAAGGAGCATTTACTGTCATGACCCGAAATAGTGTTACCTCTAATTTATATAGATTTGTACGGGTGTTCCACTTGTTTTTTGTGTGTTTTTCTAATCACTACGGTGCTTAACGACCCTATCCATGCATCTGTATAAATACAGACGTCCACTGCGTAAACGCATATTCACTGTTTAATATGATTTGTTACGTAAGGGATTAATAATCACCCAAAACCCTGATAAAATTAACATAGTATATGATTATGATATTTCAGTAGAACTTCTGGAAACAGACACTCAAAGATAAAAACTCGCAGTAGCGAAATCTCAATGATGTTGATAATTTCTGTAAAAAAGTAAGATTAAGAATTTCTCGTAACTTCAGCCACAGGAATAACGAAATTCGACCTGCAAAGGAAACACTCAAAGTTACTCCAAATGAATAAAAAATTTGTACTTAGCTTGCTTTTGTGGGAAGTCACGGTGTTCCGATAACGACACACGGCCTTGGTCCTCCTTCTCTATTTAGCGGATGACCTGGTTTGGCTTCAGTTTCCCCCGTGCGCGTTGTTTCGATGATTCGAGCCCTTGAAAGATCCGATGCTGCAGACGCGTTCGGTTTGTTTCTTGGAGTGCCGGAAACGCTCACTAACGATGTTTTCTTGAATGATTCTAATGAGAGACGAAGCTTGCGTTGTCGTAGGAAAAATGACACGTCGGTTTGGTTCTTGAAGTTATTCACTAATGATGATACTAAGTTGCTTGAAGAATCTCTTGCTTTCGTCGTCGTTAAAGAGTTCTTGTTGTTTTCTGAAGTCGCTCACTAACGATGATACTATGTTGCTTGAAGAATCTGCTGCTTCCGTCGTCGTTGACTTCTTATGATACATGATTTATTATTCTGGTTTTTCTTCGTAGGACGTTGTAGAGTTCTTCTGGTACGCTGGCCACCAATATTAGGGCTTGTGCCTTGTATGATAAGGCGCCCTAGAGGTAATGTTAGACTAGCGATAATATTACGCTAAGTCGGTTGGTATTGCACTTCCATCTTCAATGGAGTGTCTGGGGGTTTGTAGATCATTTACGAAGTCGGTATTATCTTGTTTGTTATTACGACGATGTGTTAAACTCATGGTGAGGAGGTTCTTGTAGAAAACACTAAGTGTAAAAAATTATATATTCTTCTGAAGTTTTACATGGTGAAGATCAGATAGGATTGTACAAGTCTTCTAATAACGATAGCTTGATCGCTTCTGCCAATGATGATGGCTAATCCTATTCCTCTACATGATAAAGCTTAGGTAAAGAGGTACAGGTCTTCTAATGACGATAGCTAACTCTGTTCTCCCTGTCTACCATCTCTGTTACAAGTTATGAAGGAACAGACAGTAGTTCGAACATATGAACATACATACAAATGACATAGTTTCATACGAACACAATCAAATGAGACACGCTACAGATCACGTAGGCCGTTTGAATTATAGGTCGGGGTAGTTGTCTCAAGCAGGGAGCTTGGACTAATGTTTATAAACAATCGAATGACTACAGGTGACGGCATGTTATCTTAGCCTACATACTTATGGTATACGTCATCTTTAGCGTCTCTAGTCTGATCACATTCCTGCAAGCAATCTTTTATATATATGGACTAACATTCCATATTTTTATTATGTAAACACTTACATATATATAGTTATATATATATCTATATATCTATATATATATATATATATAATATATATATGTATATATATATATTACTATATATAATGATATATATATATATATAAATCTATATATATATATATATATATATATATATATATATATATATTCTATATATATATATAGATATATATATATATATATATATATATATATATAATATATTTAGTATATATTAGATATATTAATATATATATACTATATATATATATATATATATATATATACCTATATATATATATAGATATATATATATATACTATATATATATATAATATATATAATATATATATATATTATATTTATGTATATATATATATATATATATATATATATATTTTCATATATGCTTAACCGAAGGGGAATTTTATTAGGCGATAATAGAATGTCGGCGCCCAGGCTGCGCGAACCTAGGACACCAAACAATTCCAGGAAACGTCAGTGAAGCTTTTACCCACTCCACACCGCAAGAGGCTATAAATTAATGCGTTCTCTCAACCTCAAATACCTTTCGCGCTCAGGTATTCGCTGATTTGGAGACAGCATTAACCCACCACGACCTCAGTAGTGTTGTAGTGCTTATGACAGCACGTAGCCATTAATACAAGTCATATCACATTACCGTGATTCATATACATACATCGAGCTACAAATGTCCTTTAATATCTAATTCACTCTACCTCGGAATTAATATATTTTCATATATGCTTAACTGTAGGGGAATTTTATTAGGCGATAATAGAATTGTCGGCGCCCAGGCGCGAACCTAGAACACCATACAAATCCACGAAAGTCAGTGAAGCTTTTACCCACTCCACCACCGCAACAGGCTATAAATTAATGCCGTCTCTCACCCTCAAATACCTTTCGCGCTCAGGTATTCGCTGATTTGGAGCCAGCATTAACCCACCTCGACCTCGGTAGTGTTGTAGTGCTTATGACAGCACGTAGCCATTAATATAAGTCATATCACATTACCGTGATTCATATACATACATCGAGCTACAAATTTCCTTTAATATCTAATTCACTCTACCTCGGAATTAATATATTTTCATATATGCTTAACCGAAGGGGAATTTTATTAGGCGATAATAGAATTGTCGACGCCCAGGCGCGAACCATATATATATATATATATATATATATATATATATATATATATATATATATATATATATATATATATATATATATAATATATATATATATATATATATATATATATATATATATATATATATATATATATATATGCATATGCTATATATATATATATATATATATATATATATATATATATATATATATATATATATATCATACATTTGTATGTGTGTATGTATAAATATGTATGCTTGAATAAATTATTTACCCCGAAATAAAAAGACCCGTTTATTTCGGCAATAAGATTCAATGTATAGTTACGGCGGAAAATAAAACTTTCAATACCGTAAACTATTCATTGAACTTCTCTGAAACATTACTAGTAAACATAGTAACCGGACTGACTATATTCTAAATGCAAAGGCTTCTTGTATATTCCCCAAAACAAAAACTTTAGTGAGCTTCGGCTCCCAACATAAATATATAAACTGAATGAGATTCTTCAAGACTTCTGAAAAGCATACAAAATAAAAAAAATATATGTTTTTTTAACAAGAGGATAAAAGTAACACTGAGTGATTTAACTTTTTTCTTCTGAAGAATCAATTGTAGCAGCTACATCCGAGTCGTTCCTTTCATGACGCAACTCGAAAGCAAGTCATTCATCGCTTGAAGACTTCCAAGGATTTTCGCCGATTCCTTCGGCTCCGTTTTGAAGGATCCAAAGTCTCCGAGGAAACCGACCGCGCAAATCTCAGAAGACAGTCCTCAAGAATCCAGCAAGACTCGGAGCCGTGTGTCTTAAACTAAAACTAAGCCTAGTGAAAGCCACCTGCTTTGGTATATCTGAAAAGATGTTCAACCAAATAAAACAATTGTTTCAAGTGAAGTGCACAGAATTTGTAGCCAGCGCCTTGCTTATGAAGGACCTTATACAAACGGGCGGATTCAATTGGCGGGTGACTCTTGAGAAAGAGCTTCACCTATGTGAAACCGCTCGTCAATCATTATTGGATTTCAGAAAGGAAAACAGAGTGCGCCGCATTCTGGATTCCACCCTGAACTATATCGGATTTTCTAATGTTGTTGGATACAAGGAACCTACCTCGCATGCCTGCAATGGGCCCCTGGATTTGTTGGTTAGAAATACTCTTTACTTTGACCAGGGAACCGAAGCCCACCAGGTTCTGCGAAAGGTAGATCAATTTCTATTTTGGCCCAAGATGCTAATGTTTCTTACCACCGTCTACGCCACCGTGCTCATCGCCAAAGGTGTGATGAGAACTGTTGGAGAGAAACTAGTGACTTGGAATATGGACTGGGAAGAAGAAGAAGTGGATAACGTCATTGAAGATATCTCGGAATACCCCATCGACGAATTCACTGACAACCATGACACAGATGAGAGAGTGGTCGCCTTCGAGGAAGAGAGCCTCGAATTACCCCCCTGTGAGACAATGGCGATCATTGAGGCCCCCACTGAAGAAAACGAAGATTCAGCAGTGTGTGATCAACAGGACTTCAACGAAAGAGAGCAGGAAGACGAACATGAGTACGTCGAGGAACCAGAAATAGAAATCAAAGAGCAAAATCAAGAAGCTCCGAATAAGACGCTCGAGGAAGACTGCCTCCCTCAAGATATGGAAGAGGAAAAGGATCAACCCGTCGATATGGTGGAGATTGAACACGATCCTTCTCTCGAACAAAAAGAGGAAAATCTTCTCCCTTCAGCAGAAAAGGAAATGCAAATTGCCCACCATCCCGAAGGAATGATTCATGAAGATGAACGCAAGATCCAGGAGGAACGAAATGATGAGGTGACAAATGTCATGCCAAAGACTTATACTGAGAAGGAAAATGCTGTCTTGACTGGTACCCAGAAAAGAACACGACCTGTCAGATGTGGACCTTTGAAACGTGGTAGAGGTAAAACCTTCACGTTTCGCTGTGCTAAAGGCCTTGACTTTGGACAGATCATTGGAAAAGGAGGAAAGTTCACAAAACTGGCCAAAGAGGACCACGGAGTCATTCTGAACGTTCGTGTTGATGGCTCAAGACTGGTTCAACTAACAGGGCCAAAGATGAATGTCGAAAAGGTCTATCGAGAAATTAAATTCAGAGTTGACAAGACTTTCGACATCAGTGAACTATCCCAGGTAACGAAAGGGCTCTTTGCAGTTGGGAAGGAAGAGTTCATCGTCATTGTTGGAAAGGAGTTCAGGGAGGCCTTGTTGGGCCCAAAGAACATAAACCTTCAGAGGCTGTTCAAGCAACTGAATGTGAATATCTATCTCCCTGACGATGATGACGACCGCGAGTACATCGGAATCTTTGGCCCCCTGGAGCAAGCAAAGGAAGCCTACAGAGTAATTTTGGCCATGATGGAGGACATCAAGAACTGGCCAAAGGAAGAGGAGTTGAAACTCGTCGGCTTGGATTGCTATGAGTTCTGCTTACCACCAAAGGGCAGAGCTTTTCTCAAAGGCCTTTTCAGACAGCTGGATGAAGAAATCAGGCACCTGTACGATGTGAAACTCATTCTCCCCCAGAATAAGGACAAGAAGGAAGTGGCCTATTTAGGGGGAGACATGAAACAAGTGGCCCGGGCCTATCAACACATCCAGGAAGTCCTTCAGGAGCTCAAGGTGGACAGTTCCGATATCACAACTGAAGGACTGAAAAGAATTGATGCAGGAAGGTATCAATTCGAGGTCAACGCCCAACTAAAGGGACTTGTGGTTGGGCCAAAAGGACAGAATCTGAGGAAAATCGAAAAGAAGAATGGTGTAAGGATAACGATGCACGCGAAAACAGAGAACTACATAACCATAAATGGTCATTTGGACGATGTCCAAGAAGCGTGCCGCGACATAAAGGAGATCACGGAGGCCGCAAGAGAGTGGAGAGGAGGGAATTTCCAAGCAGTGGAACTCCTCCCAGGGCTGACGAAGATTGGGAATCGCCTGTACATGACAGTACTCAACAGGCAGGAAATATCCATTGTCATCGGCAAAAGAGGCCAGACCATCAAGAAGCTCACCTCCAAATACAATGTCTACTTCCATGGGCCAAAGAGGAATGAGAGTACAGACAAATGCACGATCAAAGGGGACGAAAAGGAGGTAATTGCCTTCTATAACGAAGTCCACGATATCCTGAAGAAGAAAGGAGATGAAGGGAGCAACGACCGGGGAAACAGAGGGCATCCCAGACCTCTCGTCCTAGGAGATTTCTTCTAAATTGAGAAGGAATTTAAGGAAGACGCTCTCTCTCAGTACATGTATAGGGAAGAACTATAGTTTCTTCTAGTATGCTATGTCCCTTGATGAACATCTCGTACAAGATATTTGTCATGCGGACAATGGTCCAATATCTGGATCTATTCTTTCAGATGTCCCCCCCATTCTGAAGGAATAATCTAGAAGATTGACTTTGCAGAAAGAAGAACAGTTTCTTCAAGTATGCTATGTCCCTTGATGAAAATCTTGTACAAGATATTTGTCATGCAGACAATGGTTCAATATCTAGATCTGTTCTTTCAGATAACCCCCATTCTGAAGGAATAATCAAGAAGATGGGCTTTGCAAAAAGAAGAACAGTTTCTTCAAGTATGCTATGTCCCTTGATGAGCATCTTGTTCAAGATATTTGTCATGCGGACAAGGGTCCAATTTCCAGATCTTTTCTTTCAGATATCCCACCATTCTGAAGGAATAATCTAGAAGATAGGGCTTTGCAGAAAGAAGAACAGTTTCTTCAAGTATGCTATGTCCCTTGATGAGCATCTTGTACAAGATATTTGTCATGCGGATAATGGTCCAATATCTAGATCTGTTCTTTCAGATATCCCACCGTTCTGAAGGAATAATCTAGAAGATGGGCTTGCAGAAAGAAGAACAGTTTCTTCAAGTATGCTATGTCCCTTGATGAACATCTTGTACAAGATATTTGTCATGTGGACAAGGGTCCAATATCTAGATCTGTTCTTTCAGATATCCCTCCGTTCTGAAGGAATAATCTAGAAGATGGGCTTGCAGAAAGAAAGTATGCTATGTCCCTTGATGAACATCTTGTACAAGATATTTGTCATGTGGACAAGGGTCCAATATCTAGATCTGTTCTTTCAGATATCCCACCTTTCTGAAGAAATAATCTAGAAGATGGGCTTGCAGAAAGAAGAACAGTTTCTTCAAGTATGCTATGTCCCTTGATGAACATCTTGTACAAGATATTTGTCATGCGGACAAGGGTCCAATATCTAGATCTGTTCTTTCAGATATCCCACCTTTCTGAAGGAATAATCTAGAAGATGGGCTTGCAGAAAGAAGAACAGTTTCTTCAAGTATGCTATGTCCCTTGATGAGCATCTTGTACAAGATGTTTGTCATGCGGACAAGGGTCTAATATCTAGATATGTTCTTTCAGGTATCCCACAAATCTGAAGGAATAATCTAGAAGATGGGCTTGCAGAAATAGGAATAGTTTCTTCCAGTATGCTATGTCCCTTGATGAACATCTTCTACAAGATATTTGTCATGCGGACAAGGGTCCAATATCTAGATCTATTCTTTCAAATGTCTCCCCATTCTGAAGGAATAATCTAGAAGATGGGCTTTGCAGAAAGAAGAATAGTTTCTTCAAGTATGCTATGTCCCTTGATGAACATCTTGTACAAGATATTTGTCATGCGGACAAGGGTCCAATATCTAAATCTATTCTTTCGGATATCCCACTTTTCTGAAGGAATAATCTAAAAGATGGGCCTTGCAGAAAGGAGAATAGTTTCTTCAAGAATGCTATGTCCGTTGATGAACATCTTGTACAAGATATTTGTCATGCGGACAAGGGTCCAATATCTTGATCTATTCTTTCACATATCCCACCTCTCTGAAGGAATAATTTAGAAGATGGGCTTGCAGAAAGAAGAATAGTTTCTTCTAGTATGCTATGTCCCTTGATGAACATCTTGTACAAGATATTTGTCATGCGGACAAGGGTCCAATTTCTAGATCTTTTCATTCAGATATCCCCCCATTCTGAAGGAATAATCTAGAAGATGGGCTTGCAGAAAGAACAGTTTCTTCAAGTATGCTATGTCCCTTGATGAACATCTTGTAAAAATTATTTGTCAATGTGGAAAAGGGTCCATATCTAAATAATTCTTTCAGATATCCCTCCATTCTGAAGGAATAATCTAGAAGATGGGCTTGCAGAAAGAACAGTTTCTTCAAGTATGCTATGTCCCTTGATGAACATCTTGTAAAAGATATTTGTCATGTGGACAAGGGTCCAATATCTAAATATATTCTTTCAGATATCCCACCTTTCTGAAGGAATAATCTAGAAGATGGGCTTTGCAGAAAGAAGAACAGTTTCTTCAAGTATGCAATGTCCCTTGATGAACATCTTGTACAAGATATTTGTCATGCGGACAAGGGTCCAATATCTTGATCTATTCTTTCACATATCCCACCTTTCTGAAGGAATAATTTAGAAGATGGGCTTGCAGAAAGAAGAATAGTTTCTTCTAGTATGCTATGTCCCTTGATGAACATCTTGTACAAGATATTTGTCATGCGGACAAGGGTCCAATAATTAGTTATATTCTTTCGGATAACCCACCATTCAGAAGGAAGAACAGTTTCTTCAAGTATGCTATGTCCCTTGATGATCATCTTGTACAAGATATTTTTCATGCTGACAAGGGTCCAATTTCTAGATTTTCTTTCAGGTATCCCACCGTTCTGAAGGAATAATCTAGAAGATGGGCTTTGCTGAAAGAATAACAGTTTCTTCAAGTACGCTATGTCCCTTGATGAACATCTTGTACAAGATATTTGTCATGCGGATAAGGGTCCAATATCTAGATCTTTTCTTTCAGATATCCCACCTTTCTGAAAAAATAATCTAGAAGATGGGCTTGCAGAAAGAAGAACAGTTTCTTCTAGCATGCTATGTCCCTTGATGAGCATCTTGTACAAGATATTTGTCATGCAGACAATTGTCCAATATTTAGATCTGTTCTTTCAGATATCCCACTTTTCTGAAGGAATAATCTAGAAGATGGGCTTGCAGAAAGAAGAACAGTTTCTTCTAGTATGCTATGTCACTTGATGAACATCTTATACAAGATATTTGTCATGCGGACAAGGGTCCAATTTCTAGATCTTTTCTTTCAGATGTCCCACCATTCTGAAGGAATAATCTAGAAGATGGGCTTGAAGAAAGAACAGTTTCTTCAAGTATGCTATGTCCCTTGATGATCATCTTGTACAAGATATTTGTC
This sequence comes from Macrobrachium nipponense, assembly GCF_015104395.2. Taxonomy (NCBI): domain Eukaryota; kingdom Metazoa; phylum Arthropoda; class Malacostraca; order Decapoda; family Palaemonidae; genus Macrobrachium; species Macrobrachium nipponense. The sequence goes on from NC_061108.1 coordinate 90,344,145, forward strand.
ATGCAGACAGGGGTCCAATATCTAAATATATTCTTTCAGATATCCCACCTTTCTGAAGGAATAATCTAGAAGATGGGCTTGCAGAAAGAAGAACAGTTTCTTCTAGTATGCTATGTCCCTTGATGAACATCTTGTACAAGATATTTGTCATGCGGACAAGGGTCCAATTTCTAGATCTTTTCTTTCAGATGTCCCCCCATTCTGAAGGAATAATCTAGAAGATGGGCTTGCAGAAAGAACAGTTTCTTCAAGTATGCTATGTCCCTTGATGATCATCTTGTAAAAGATATTTGTCATGCGGACAAGGGTCCAATATCTAAATATATTCTTTCAGATATCCCACCTTTCTGAAGGAATAATCTAGAAGATGGGCTTACAGAAAGAAGAAAAGTTTCTTCAAGTATGCTTTGTCCCTTGATGAGCATCTTGTACAAGATATTTGTCATGTGGACAACGGTCCAATATCTATATCTGTTCTTTCGCATATCACACCTTTCTGAAGGAATAATCTAGAAGATGGGCTTTGCAGAAAGAAGAACAGTTTCTTCAAGTATGCTATGTCCCTTGATGAACATCTTGTAAAAGATATTTGTCATGCGGACAAGGGTCCAATATCTAGATCTGTTCTTTTAGGTATCCCACCAATCTGAAGGAATAATCTAGAAGATGGGCTTGCAGAAAGAAGAATAGTTTCTTCTAGTATGCTATGTCCCTTGATGAACATCTTGTACAAGATATTTGTCATGCGGACAAGGGTCCAATTTCTAGATCTATTCTTTCAGATGTCCCACTAATCTGAAGGAATAATCTAGAAGAGGGGCTTGCAGGAAGGAGAATAGTTTCTTCAAGTATGCTATGTCCCTTGATGATCATCTTGTAAAAGATATTTGTCATTTGGACAAGGGTCGAATATCTAGATCTTTTCTTAGAGATGTCCCACCTTTCTGAAGAAATAATCTAGAAGATGGGCTTTGCAGAAAGAAGAATAGTTTCTTCTAGTATGCTAAGTCCCTTGATGAACATTTTGTACAAGATATTTGTAATGTGGACAACGTTCTAATATCTAGATCTGTTCTTTCGCATATCACACCATTCTGAAGGAATAATCTAGAGGATGGGCTTTGTAGAAAGAAGAACAGTTTCTTCAAGTATGCTGTATCCCTTGATGAGCATCTTGTACAAAATATTTGTCATGCGGGCAAGGGTCCAATATCTAGATCTGTTCTTTCAGGTATCCCACTAATCTGAAGGAATAATCTAAAAGATGGGCTTACAGAGAGAAGAATAGTATGTTCTAGTATGCTATGTCCCTTGATGAACATCTTGTACAAGATATTTGTCATGCAGACAAGGGTCCAATATCTAAATCTATTCTTTCAGATATCCCACCATTCTGAAGGAATAATCTAGAAGATGGGCTTTGCAGAAAGGAGAATAGTTTCTTCAAGTATGCTATGTCCCTTGATGAACATCTTGTACAAGATATTTTTCATGCTGACAAGGGTCCAATTTCTAGATCTTTTCTTTCAGATATCCCACCGTTCTGAAGGAATAATCTAGAAGAGGGGCTTGCAGAAAGAAGAATAGTTTCTTCAAGTATGCTATGTCCCTTGATGAACATCTTGTAAAAGATATTTGTCATGTGGACAAGGGTCGAATATCTAGATCTTTTCTTAGAGATGTCCCACCTTTCTGAAGAAATAATCTAGAAGATGGGCTTTGCAGAAAAAAGAATAGTTTTTTCTAGTATGCTAAGTCCCTTGATGAACATCTTGTACAAGATATTTGTCATGTGGACAACGTTCTAATATCTAGATCGGTTCTTTCGCATATCACACCATTCTGAAGAAATAATCTAGAGGATGGGCTTTGTAGAAAGAAGAACAGATTCTTCAAGTATGCTGTATCCCTTGATGAGCATCTTGTACAAAATATTTGTCATGCGGACAAGGGTCCAATATCTAGATCTGTTCTCTCAGGTATCCCACCAATCTGAAGGAATAATCTAGAAGATGGGCTTACAGAGAGAAGAATAGTATCTTCTAGTATGCTATGTCCCTTGATGAACATCTTGTACAAGATATTTGTCATGCAGACAAGGGTCCAATATCTAAATCTATTCTTTCAGATATTCCAATATTCTGAAGGAATAATCTAGAAGATGGGCTTTGCAGAAAGGAGAATAGTTTCTTCAAATATGCTATGTCCCTTGATGAACATCTTGTACAAGATATTTATCATGCGGACCAGGATCCAATATCTAAATCTATTCTTTCAGATGTCCCCCATTCTGAAGGAATAATCTAGAAGATGGGCCTTGCAGAAAGGAGAATAGTTTCTTCAAGTATGCCATGTCCCTTGATGAACATCTTGTACAAGATATTTATCATGCGGACAAAGGTCCAATATCTAAATCTATTCTTTCAGATGTCCCCCATTCTGAAGGAATAATCTAGAAGATGGGCCTTGCAGAAAGGAGAATAGTTTCTTCAAGTATGTTATGTCCCTAGATGAACATCTTGTACAAGATATTTGTCATGTGGACAAGGGTCTAATATCTATATCTGTTCTTTCAGATATCCCACCTTTCTGAAGGAATAATCTAGAAGATGAGCTTGCAGAAAGAAGAATAGTTTCTTCTAGTATGCTATGTCCCTTGATGAACATCTTGTACAAGATATTTGTCATGCGGACAATGGTCCAATATCTAGATCTATTCTTTCAGATATCCCCCCATTCTGAAGGAATAATCTAGAAGATGAGCTTGCAGAAAGAAGAATAGTTTCTTCTAGTATGCTATGTCCTTTCATGATCATCTTGTGCAAGATATTTGTCATGCGGACAAGGGTCCAATATCTTGATCTGTTCTTTCAGATTTCCCATTAATCTGAAGGAATAATCTAGAAGATAAGCTTGCAGAAAAAAGAATAGTTTCTTCTAATATGGTATGTCCCTTGATGAACATCTTGTACAAGATATTTGTTATGCGGACAATGGTCTAATTTCTAGATCTATTCTTTCAGGTATCCCAACTTTCTGAAGGAATAATCTAGATGATGGGCTTTCAGAAAGAAGAATATTTTCTTCTAATATGCTATGTCCCTTGATGAACATCTTGTACAAGATATTTGTCATGCGGACGAGGGTCCAATATCTACATCTATTCTTTCGGATATCCCAGCAACTGAAGGAATAATCTAGAAGATGGGCTTGCAGAAAGAAGAATACTTTCTTCTAGTATGCTATGTCCCTTGATGAACATCTTGTACAAGATATATGTCATGCGGACAAGGGTCCAATAATTAGTTCTATTCTTTCGGATAACCCACCATTCTGAAGGAATAATCTAGAAGATGGGCTTTACAGAGAGGAGAACTGTTTTTCTAGTATGCTGTTTCATTTGATGAACATTTTTTACAATATATTTCTCATGCAGACAAGGGTCCAATATATAGATCTATTCTCTATGATATCCCCCCATTCTGAAGGAATAATCTAGTGGATCGACTAGCAGAAAGAAGAATAGTTACTACTAGTGTACTATATCTCTTGATGAACATCTTGTACAAGATATTTGTCATGCGGACAAGGGTCCATTATCTAGATCTATTCTTTCACATATCCCACCTTTCTGAAGGAATAATCTAGAAGATAGTCTTGCAGAAAGAAGAATAGTTTCTTTTAGTATGCTATGTCCCTTGATGAACATCTTGTACAAGATATTTGTCATGCATACAAGGGTCCAATATCTTGATCTATTCTTTTAGATATCCCACTAATCTGAAGGAATAATCTAGAAGATGGGCTAGGAGAAAGAAGAATAGATTCTTCTAGTATGCTATGTCCCTTGATGAACATCTTGTACAAGATAATTGTTAAGCGCATAAGGGTCCAATATCTAGATCTATTCCTTCATATATCTCACCAATCTGAAGGAATAATTTAGAAGAGGGGCTTTGCAGAAAGAAGAATAGATTCTTTTGGTATGCTCTGTCCCTTGATGAACATCTTGTACAAGATATTTGTCATGCGGACAATTGTCCAATATCTAGATCTATTACTTCAGTCATCCCACCAAGCTAAAGGGATAATTTAGAAGATGGGCTTGCAGAGGAAGGAAAGTAATGATAATAAATTTTAAAAATTTTGTTCTATCTCTAATACATTATAATCAAGTCTGGCTGCTTATGTACAAATGTCTACTAGATTACTCTGAAGAACATGTTGGGTTATGGTAGAATATTAAAACGAAGGATTCTCAATTATTATTACCCCATGCTTTTATTATGTATATACCTTCATCTATTGACATAATCTTTGCATGTACATACTTTCATCTATTGACATAAATCTTTGAGTTTTAAACTAGCTACACAGGTTAATAAATTTTGTTTTACCCCCTAAAATCTTTCATATTTTCCAATTGCACTTGTAAGATTTACCCTTGACTTTTGTCTCCACTCATTAACGTTAGTAAGCTCCTAATGTTTAAGTCTTTTTATAAGCTTCCTTAAGATTCCAAGCTTAGCATTGCATAGTTTAAGTTTTGCATTTATCACTGCCTTTAAATGAAAGGACGTAACTTTTGTAAAATAAGTTTTAAAAATGAAAAATATTAGCTACTTTACTTCATTGCATAATGCCAAGAAATTAGACTACAGTAAGGATTTGATTCAGAAAGTAACTTGTGTATTTCCAAATTTACTTAACGTAAATTTAAAATTTTTAGAATTAAGCTTTATCATATCTGCATTTTAAGCTTTATATTTTTCATCTTAATGTGTCAGTTGAAATAATTAAGGTTTGTCTTTTGCACGCAACCTGCTGTTATAATTGAATTTTTTTCTCTACTGTAAAGTATTCATAATCGAAAGATTTGAGAAATCTGTCCATACAACAGTCAGTACGACAAACAGACGTTTTATTTAGGCGTACGATCATGTTTATATGAAACTGCTGTTTTTATGCGATCTGTTGTTCATGTCTTCGGCCTAACGCCAGATTTGCGTCTCCTAGTTTAGCAGCCTTTGTTAGCTGCGTCGAGAGCTCTTGGCTCTGGGGAGTTCAGTTTTCTGAATTCCAAGCACTCTACACCTGGCTCGTTGCATTTATTATATTCCATACCAAAAGCCTAACCGTACATATGGCTTGTATGTTAGGTTAAAGCTTTTAATCTTTAGGTTCCTATATACCAGACAATGTACAATCATATTCTAAATTATGTAGTTTTTTACAACTTTTGTCAAGATAGAAGTTGCGTAATAAACTTATTAAGTCTGTAGTGAATGTTTTAAAGATAAGTTTCTGTTGCGTCTTTTCTTCTTTGCAGGTTGGAAAGTGAGATATTCAGGATTATGCAAATGGAGTACTGCATCTCAAGAATTTTAATTCACTTCAACTCCTCAGTAACTCTTAAATGAGGTGAGGAAAGTCTTGGATTAGAGCGTCATTTTATCCCTTCATTTTATCCCTTATCTTGATGGTATCAATGGACCTGGATTGTTGATGTATTAAACTGATATTTGTAAAGTTCTAAAGTGATAATTTTATAAATAACTTAACAAAAATAGTTTTTATTTAAATGTGATCGTTTTATATATAATTAAAATGCGATCGATTTATAATAATTCCTAATTAAAATGCCTTAGGAAAAATTCGTGATGTTCCTGAACAAAGGTGGATTAAATGTATAAATGGGCATACACGGGAAAAATGAGTGATATTCCTGAGCCAAAGTGTATTGGAATAATTATAAGAAATGGCAGAAAGGTGGAAAACCTTACTCCCGAGTCTATAGTGTTGTATCTGAACCAGATAGGGAGTCTTGAACTGATTAGATTGGGTTATTTAAGTATGAAAATACCTTTAAATTCTGATAACTGGTTATCAGAAAGAACTGTACTGGACCAATTGAAAATGATCAGTTATATAGAGAATACAGGTTAAGCTATTTGAAATATTCAAATGTATTCGAATGAACTAAACTTGCATAGTTTGGCCGCAAGTGTTTTTAGTCACTTAAGGTCTATAATTAAGGTCTATAAGGTATCTGAATTTTCAATATATAGAAGGTATATATGAGAAAGGTATATAATAACTCTGATAGATGAATTATTTGAGTAATAAGAGTGACAATGAATGTGGTTAATAAAGGTTGGTAGCATTGGATAAATCATCAATGATGAGAGTGCAGAGTTTACAAGAACAATCGTTCAAATTCGTGGCAGGGGTTACTTGAATTAGACTACAATTTTAAGACAGATACACCATTTCATTCTGTTGTATGATCATTTTCTGAATGTCCAAAACTCCGTTGGTAAACTGTACGATAAACACTAGGCATTAAACCCTGAGCTGCAATGATCTCTGGCAGAGATCTTTACCAACACCTTAAATGTGTACTAAGCAGTTCGAAGTTTCCTTGACACCAAATTAGACTTCCTTTTAAAGGTTTTTTTTCTGCTTTCAAATATGAAATCGCTAGTAATGGCGTAGTAGCGTAATAGATAGTTGTTAATTAGCAGTAAAATGTCAAAATTGCTTTAAAATTCATTTTTGAATGAACCAAAAGTGTGAATCAAATAAATCTGGACAAAATTTTGTAGCCCCGTAACAGCAATGAGGAAAGAACACCTTCAATTTGTCTGTATAATAAGAAAAAAATGGGTATTGATAAGTCTTCCAAAATTTTATAGAAAATTGGCATTATCACTTACGATAAAACATCCAAAAAAGCTATTTACCATCTGATTCCCATTCACCGGTGAACTTGATCGTTGGATAGCTGATTGTTGCTAAAGATATAAGTTAGTTTTGGCTCCCAAATAAACCAGATATCGTCAACATGCCTAAACCTAATTGGCCTTCAGTGTATGCCTCGTAGGGAGGTACTGCCGTTATGCACCAACTGTGGTCCACTGTAGGTGAGGTGCATTGTAGGCATTCCTTGAAATGTTTGCAGCTTTCTTAAGGCCTGTCCACACTATCGGGCCTGATCGGCGGACTTCCCCTCTAACGGGCACACTTGACAGGCAAACCATCAAATTGCCCGATGGTTCTTGTAGCAAAATCACCATGGTGATGCCCGATGGCTTGAGCTTCGACCTTGGCAGATGTACGTGAACCATATACTTTTCTTTTACTGAGCCATTCTTTGCACCATATTCTCTTCTTTTTCATCACACACAAAGCAATTATCATGCTACACTATCTTCTTTGCGGTAGGCACCATGTTTATCGTACCGCACTGAACACACTACTGGCATCGTCGGGCACGCCCACCTCTCCATCGCCTCACCCGTGTGGACAACATTCAAGGTTAAGTCCGCCAGAATTTGCCCGTCAACCCTGTAGCACGCCGATCAGGTCCGGTCGTGTGGACAGGCCTTTAGTCTAACTGAGGGTATGTCTCCCAGTTCATCTTTAGATTGTTTTACTTCTTTCCCTTATTTTATGGATCTTATCTTAAGCGTCCAGTCACTATAAATCTGTATTTTCGTTGTCTTAATTGCTGAGTGGCCTCAGGAGCTTCAGTGGCTGGCTTGACAGCTTAAAAATCATGAAAAATGCCATGCAGAAATTACATAAAATTGTGGAAAAAGGAGAGACAATGGCGCAAACTTCTCTTGACATTTTCTATTAAAAGTAAAAACCTTGAGGTCAATTAAAACGTAAGAAGGAACTGGTAACAAGCAGGTATTCTGAGTAATTTTCTCTTAAAGATTCAATATACACACTACATTAGTTTTTGTCAACTGACTATGATGTAACTTCACTGAAAGAAATAAAATCCATATTACTTTTCGATAATGTACAAAACATACTTTTGTAATTAGAATATTTACTAAGTTGAAATACTGACTATTAGTCTAATATTTGATTTGTGCTTGCAGAAGTTCATGCAAATTTAAAAATGAAAGACTTTTCATGAATTTATTGCAGTCGAAATTCACTTTTCTTGCTATTTCCTTAAAAACTATGAACTGGAAGAAATAAATTTGAAATGCTCAACAAACTGGTCTACCAATAAACGTAAAATTGTAGAATCTGCTAGAATTAAAGTAACATGGGGAACCTAGGAAGTCGGCCATTTGCTCTTATCCATCAGTTACCTTTTTTTTCTAGGACAATATATAATTGTTCTACCTCTCATGCATGCTTGTTGCTACAAATCCCCTTTAGGCCATAACCCCGATGGGTTTAACCGCTGAAACTCATATTAAATTAGGACTGCTATATAGAAATGTTCATCCATTTTTGGTTGACGTTGCACTGCGACATTTACGCTAACACAACTATTCCATTTAATGGGGTTTTCTCTGTTCTCCCATGAAAATTTCATTTCCATTGCATTCAGAACCACAAATTGTTACATTACTCTGAAATCTTATCCTAAGATTACAGAATTCCAGAAATCCAATAGTAGGTACTACATAAGTCATGAACTAGATTTTTCCTACAAGGCCTGTCCACACGAGCGGGCCAGATCAGCGTGCTCCGAGGTTGACTGGCAAATTCTAGCGGGCTTACCCGTGAATGTTGTCCACACGGGTGAGGCGAAGGAGAGGTGGGCGTGCCCCTCGATGCTAGTAGTGTGCTCAGTGCGGTACGATAAACATGGTGCCTACCGCAAAGAAGAAGATATCGTGTAGCAGGATAATTGCTTTGTGTGAGATGAAAAAGAAGAAAAAGAAGAGAATATGGTGCAAAGAATGGCTCAGTAAAAGAATGTATATGGTTAACGTACCTCTGCCATGGTCGAAGCTCAAGCCATCGGGCACCACCATGGTGATTTTGCTACAGGACCCCTCAGGCAATTTTGACGGTTGGCCCGTCAAGTGTGCCCGTTTGAGGGGAAGTCCGCCGATCAGGCCCGGTCGTGTGGACAGGCCTTAAAATAGGGAGTGTCTTGCTTTACACTTTTAGTAGTGAATTTGCAATTGAACCCAGCAGTTCCAAAGCCGATTCGTCTTCTCATGTTTGTTAGTTTATTTGCATGGTCACTTTGATTCGCTTCAGTCAAGGACCTACTGGCGCTTGTGTCCAATAGGGAAATCCTGTCTTGATTCCTTACAAATGCTTTGATGATGAGCATTCCTTGATGTCCCATGGAGCGATTCTTCTTTTGTGCATGGTGTCAGCCCTGTTTTAGTTTTCTGTAAAAGAAAACTATTGCGCCGGCTTTGTCCGACCTCACCTTTTCTGTCAGCCCTCTGATCTTAGAAACTACTTATGCTAGAGGGGTGCAAATTGGTATGCTGATCATCCATCGTCCAGTCATCAAACATACTAAATTACAGTTCTGTAGCCTCGGTAGTTTTTTTATTTAATTTAAGGTAAAAATAAGTCGTAATGGTGCATCAGGCAATGATATAGGCGAAGCCACCACCGGGCCATGGTAAAAGATTCATGGGCAGCGTCTCGTACAGCATTATAACGCGTATACGCTGTAGCGGCTGTTCAAAAAACTCGATTGCGCCCAAGAAACTTCGGCGCATTTTTATCTGTTTATTACAGTCACTCTAGCTGCTTAACACATGCACAATTTGCTTATACTTTGATGGCCCAACCCTGCCACCACTACGACTATAACATTACCTTAGGACTCCGCCTCATCCTGAGGACAACACTCCCAGCATTTTGATTTTCTCAAAACATTGTCTTTCATCAATCTGAATCATCTTTCTTCACATCTACTCTTGCGCGACCATATTTTATCAGAAATGTGGATTAATCTGACCACGAACAAAGTAAGCCTTTTATGTGATGGCATTTTTTTTTTATGGGGGTGGGGGGCGGGGGGGAATTGTCTAACTGACTTTGGCCCACAGTACAAAAAAACGTTTACAAACAGACAACGAATTTCATATTCGCCGTCACCTAGATAGTCTCATGCGTGGAAACGGAGCCATTGCCGTGTTTATTTTAACAAGTGATTCATCTTCCTGCAATTGATGAAAGTGTGAGACGACAGTTATTTTTGATAAACAGCTCGGAATCAATCCACTTCATGGTATGACCGACTTTATAGTCCTCGACTCCTCGTATGTACGAAAATCCCCGAATTCTCTGAATCGTTTCTTACCGATCGTAATATCACTGGAAATCGGGATTCTCGGACGAGTTACTGTAACACTAATTTTTCGGCAAGTTTTCCAGCGGATGCGCCCAGGAGACTCGACACAGGTGGGAGCTAACGAGGACCCATAACAATAATAGGACAACCGCCATTTCCAGACTCGCCAATGTTGCTATTCCACACCTGTATATTCCATTTGCGTACGTTCGTCGTTTACTAATTGTCTACATTAAGTATTGTAAATCAAAGTTTATGGTTTAGTGTTGTTACCAGTGTTGTTTTGGGACTTAAGTTTACAGAACACTGTTAGATTACAGTAACAACACACTCGCACATATATATGTGTGTGTGTGTGTGAGTGTGTGTACTATCACGCACAATAGTTCATTCCCTCCGCTGATCCAGAGTGAACACGAATCCGCGAGTATGAAACCCCGAAGCAGTTGAACAAGTAACTATACTCTGTTTTTTTCCATCTGTCCATCCGCCTGTGGTGTTTTCGCATGGTAGCACTGCCTCCCAGGCCTTAAATGGTTACGCTATGTGCACGTTTTGGGCAAATAAAAGGATATCTGGGTGTACATTTGCAACTGAAAAGTGTTTTAATAATTTACTGTATGCGAATTACACCGTTAATATTCGAAATAGGATATTATTTAAAGCCTGGGACGCAGTGTTACCATACCCAAACACCACAGACGGGTGGACAGATGGAAAAAAAAACGAGTATAATTAAGCACCCAACAGATGTCGCACCGTCAGGCCAAGGAAGGAGGAGTGAGAAGCAGGTATTTTTCTTGAACAAAGAGTAAAGTCTCCATAATCTAATATCGTTAATTAAGGTAATGAGCGTAAAGTTTTTGTTGTTGAAGATACTGGGTTTGCGTGAAAAATATGCAATTAAGGAAATATGCGAAATGAATAAGATAAAAATACTTAGGAAGCCAGTATTCGTGATTTTTTTTTAGATATTTCCTATAGATTATCGTATCTTATCAACAGACACGACATATGAGGTGGCTTGCAGATTACAGAACACCACCGTTAACACTGTTGGTGAAAGCTTTGTATCGATCTTGTGGACAGTCGCGTCTGTTGAGAGGATACGATAAACTATAGGAAATGCTAATTCTGAATACTGACTTCCTAAGCACCTTTATTCTCATATTCATTTCGCATATTCCCT
>NC_061108.1:90365408-90375281 GCF_015104395.2 Macrobrachium nipponense
ATATATGTATATATGTATGTATATATATATATATATATACTATATATATATATATATATATATACATATATATATACACACACACACAGAGCGAGAGAGAGAGAGAGAGAGAGAGAGAGAGAGGAGTATATGCATGTGCATGAGCAGGTCAGCGATCTGACCTAGTTCTGATACTCAGGATGGGGGTTCGAATCCTGCTAGGTGCATCAGAATTTCTTTATATCCTTTCATTTGTATCTAAAGCTTTGTAGCGATAAGTGTATCTAAACAGCATGATGAATTCGAAAATTTAAGAGGGCACTGTAGTTATTACAATTACTTAGGAATCTGGTAAAAACGTGGTTTTCTGATTCTATGCTCACATTCATATTATATATATATATATATATATAATATATATATATATATATATATATATATATAATATATATATATATATGTATATGTATCACATATATATATATATTATATATTATATATGTATATATACCTATGTATATATATATATATATATCTATATCTATATATCATATATATATAGATATATCTATATATCTATATCTATATATATATATATTATACTCTTATATTATATATTATAGTTTTTATGATGTCATATTATAATATATATATCTATATAATAATATAATATATAAATATTCCTATTAATAAATATATATAATTATTATATTATATATATAATATATAATATATATATATATTTTATGTTTGTTTTTTTTTACTGCATTCTAACAGTATCCCATAAAGTTTAAAATGCCCATAAAAACGCTGTCAACACGACCAATCTGTATTTTTCGATTCACAATACTTTAATCCTGATACCTAGTGAATGTGGGCAATTGGTGACAAGCATATTTATATGGAATATACAGATCTGGAATAGCAACGTTGATGGGACTGGAAATGCGGATGTGCTTTGATGAAAAAGGTCAATCTTTTGTTGTGTTAATCCTTGTTAGCTCCCACCTGCGTTGAGTGTGGTGGGCGTATCCACTGGTTAGTTTTGTTTTTGCGATCTATAGTACTTTCACTTTTTCCAATTAAAAGAAATGTGGGACAGTCTTTAATGCAAAAGAGGATAACAAAATCAAAACGCATAAAAGCATAAATATTTAAAGCTTTCCGAATTTTGCACGAAGTATTGTTATCCTTCTCTTATTTCCTACTCATAAAAACCTTTTAAAATACCCCGTCTCCATGTAGTGCGATATGAGTTAATGAAAAAATATTCTGACATGATGTGTTGATTAAAAAAGCTTACCTCATAGATAGTTCGATACGATCTACTTCGTTTGTGGCAGAGCACATGATTCTGAAGTCACTTTAAGCAAAACTAGTAGAGCTTATTAACCTTAATAATCATATTCATTATTTTACCCAGACCGATGTTAAAACGCTTGATAGTAGCTGTCCTTTCTAGTTTTAGCAAAGGGAAGTATTGTAAAACATGAAAGCTTCATTGATGAATTCTGGCTTAGCTACCAGATTTTGGGAGCCAGTCATGTTGCAACGCTGAAGGCACGTGGCTTATATATCACATATCCATTTTCAGGTTCATATCAGAATTCTCTCTGGCCCCTCCCTCCACACCTAATGGGCCTTTGACGAGGTGGATGCTGCTATGGAATACAACAGCCACAGGAGCATGGGATAAACTCAAGTCCTTATCAGCACTTTCAGAACTTGACACTAATAAGACATCTAAAAACGTCAACCTCGTAAGAGTTGTTTCTCCCTAGTCTCTCAACAAATATTTGAGCCATCCTCTAGATGGTGTATCAATGATGAACATGCTGAAAAGGGAGAGTGAGTTACTTAGGCCTCCCAACATACTGCACACAACTGTCAACCCATGGACAACTAATACTAAGCACTGTGCAGAGGTGCCCTTACAAGGTGCAACCTGAAGGGCACCCCTTACCAGCTGTCATCTACTCGTATAGCATTACAGGTTAGAAAAAGCTACCAAGAACTTCACCTGCTGGTAAGTTGAGAAAAATGAAGAAGCCAGCCACCCAAGATACAAATAGTGGATTCCTGCTGCAGCAGTTTCTACATCCTTGATTGTGTATTTAGTAGGAAGTTCCTGGTAGACACAGGTACTTTCAAGATGATCTTCCCCACATTGACAGAAGACATCAGACAGCCCCCAGATAGCAGCCCACAGCTAGTAGCAACCAACTGGGAGTTCTTAATTGACGATATCCGGATGCCCTTGCTTGTGCCATCTTCCTTAGATATTTCCTCTTTTGGGTGGGCGTCGCTCATCATTGCTTTCCAGATGGTACACTCACCATTAGCCAGCCCTAAGCATTTGCCTATCTCTCCACTGGGTTCCAAAAGCCTCCACACCTCCTGTAGGAGTTTCCACATATATAACTTTAAACCTGAACAAAAGCAGACTCTTAGGATTCCAGCCAAACACAGCATGTACCAACGCAACAACTGAGTCCCAAGTCTGTAATTCTGCCACCTACCACTCAAAAAACTGTACGCTACAAAGAAATAGAAGGCATGGGTCTTTTAACCAAAATCCTCTAGTTTTTGGGCTCCACGTTCCAGATGGTGAAGGAATTAGGTAGATCCTGTTGCCTTTATGGAAAATGCTTATCACTCTTCATTATGGCAGACATCACCTCCACCCTCAGTTGGGAAAGAATCTTCTTAAGTTTGACCTGATGAAGACTTGTTCCACGTCAAGGGCCACCAAGCTGATATTCCTAAAACAGTGATCATCATACCCTCTGGGAAATACATCTTCAAATACTCTACCTCCAGAGTATGAAACTCAAGGGCCATGTTACAGTCTGAAGGACATTCTTCTCCCCTACTGCACCTGCTACTTTGACAACATATTAATATTTACCCAGGATCATGAAGAAAACCAGATTTACACAAGAACTGTCCTTTCCCTTGTTTGTAATAGTGGGTTGGTGGCTCTTTCAAACAAATATATTTTCATGGCCTCCACAGCCGAATTCCTGGGCCGTTAAGTCTCAGAAAATGGAGTTTGCCCCTTGTTCTCCAAGGCATCAGCTGTCAGAATATACTTCTTACCAACTACCATAAAAGGCCTCCAGGAGTTCATGGTAATGCTAAACTACTACCACCAGTTCCTGCTGAACATCACGCTACCTTGGCCCCCTTTATAAGGCAGTACAGAAATGCTGAGATCTCCAACTGTATCTCTGCCCAATATAATGCCTTCAAAGCCACCAAGGAATCCCTGACAACCACAAACTTACCCAACATTTTGGTTTGCTGAGTAATCTAAATCCTACTGAGAGGAAGTACAAGGGACACCTTGTTGTATAACCTACTAGTACTCTACAGTTCAGGAACTTTCTTAAAGGTACACCTTCCACCATCCTGATGGACCACCAACCACTCCTGCACACCCTTACCAAATACCTAAGTGGCCTCTGTGTAGCTTTATCATCTACTTTGGCAGATATGGAAGAAAGCTAGCCAAGTAGTGATAAAAAAGATGAGCATAGTCAAATAGATGTATGTTTTGAGGTTGTTTAGAAACTAGACAGAACGTGAGGTAATCATTTGGACAAGATTACTTCTATCTGGTTTCTGATTTTTAGAATAAAATCTTTAAATTTGACCCCCCTAACTATGGTTCAGCAGTCAAAACTGGAGCATTGATTTGATCGTTTTTGAATTTGTAGCCATACCTACAATGAAATGGCCTATGCTAAAAACAAATCATTTGCACAATGAATTGTTATGACTTGTGCATTAAAGTTGAATGATTGCTGTCTTAGTAATGTACCGACAGAGGGGTTTTGGCTGCGAATGTTGCGTTGGTTAAGGTGGCTTGTTTGTGTGCATTCAAAACAGGCTCGGGATGAGTTTTTATACATTCATTTGATAAGCTATTCTGCATTATATCCTTCCATCAACTAAACTTCATAGCTTTCATACACGTTGAAGAAAATATGCATAGTTTTCACTCCGCTTTCTTACCCTATACGTCCTGTGGTGTTAGGCGCCCAAACCTACTTCTTAATTGTCAAAATTCTGATTTTTTCACCAGTGCATTTGCATTTGCTGAACTCAAAATCACTCTATTGTTGCGCTTTGGTGATGAGTTAGATCATGATCTTGAGGATTCCTGAGTACCTAAATACTGGAGAACAGATGGTCTACGTTACTGGGGTCTTCTTCAAAAGTATCGCTTAAACCTAACATTCCATAACACACTAGAGGCTATCGATAGAATTACAGAAGTTCAAAAGGTGAATCTAAGGCAATCCCGATAGTCTAGGTAGTACTAGAAGGTAATTCCATTAGTATCTTAGTGGAGTAAAAGTTCTTGTTTCTACAGGGAAGCTTTCAAAAAGGCCTCGTTGAGTAAATCAACGAAGTTTTGTATCTTTACTACACTCTTTGCATCCAAAAGTCGGAATTACAGCACTTGATAGTAAATTCTAAAAAGCCAGAACGCTCATGATGACGAACGGAATCTTATATGTAATTCACAGATGAAACCCCTATGACTTTTTAGATTTACAAGTAAACTATACTCTAAATATTTGTTTTTCAGTTCATAAGAGACTGGTAAGTCCATGTTCTTTACTGTAGCTGGAAATGATTTTCACGAATATTAGCCTGAATGGGTATGAACGATTAGTACCTACTATTCCCCATGACTGCGTAGGTGGAGTAATCATATTCCTTGACAAGGAGAGAGCACTTAAAGACTTTCCAGTGATCGGTGATTTCTATATACTATTCCAGATACAGGTCGCCAGTAATTAATACTGTATTACCGAACCACATCAAAGGAAGACAAACACCTTTCGAAGTACATTCTGTTACTACATTACCAATCTAGTTTAAAAGGACACAGGTCAATCACAGTGGTGGGGGATAGGAATGTAAATTTTCGATCACATAACGAAGAACAGAAGGGGGATGAAATGATCTGGGTAATAAAATGAAGTCTTATTTAATATAATTTTCTCGTAATTTTAAATGGAAAAATAAAGTACACAGTACTATGTATGTATAACCCTGTATACTACAGGAAGCCTTCGCCAACTTTATCAGTTGGCCTCTTCAGCCTGATGCCTAAAAGGCTGAAGAGGTCAACTGGTTAAGTTGGCGAAAGCTCCCTGTCTATAGCAATATACATACATACGATTGTGGACTTTTTTCCCCATGAAGGCTTATGTTATTAACCTTGCTGCTTGGAACGAAGTCATTGAAAGGAATCGTCAATAGAAAAAATCCTTCTGAACGACAACAATTACTAGGCAAATGATTTTGATTATATAAGTTATTTACATTTCCTTCCTCTCGTCATATGGTGAACAATCATGCGGCTATCATAATGTATTACATTATTTCCAAGAAGTAAGTACATAATCAAGTAAACAATAATAAAATTTAACTAGCCTAATAAAGAAATTTATCGTAGATGTTTTTTAATAACAACAGTAATGACATTATGAAACCACAGAGGCGGAGACAAGTACTACTTAACTATTTTTAACATAAGCTCCTTTTCATCTTTTGTAAAATGCGGACGCACACTCAACGTAAATGATGATGGAATTGTTGATATTGTTCAGAAACGGCCTCACTCGTATGCAGGCAACGCGAAGTAAAAATAATGGTCTACATTTGCCATTGTCTGCTGCTCCTTCGGCTTCCTTTGGAAGAATGGTCTCCGTGACCCATCGATTTCTTCCAGGCTGCAATAGGTCTTTGTATCTGGTATAATGAATAGGTCGTTTAATCTGAGAATGGTTCGCCTTCCTGAGTTCCTGGGATGTTTAATAATTCCTGCTGAGATTACAATCTCTCTCTCTCTCTCTCTCTCTCTCTCTCTCTCTCTCTCTCTCTCTCTCTCTCTCGTATTGTTTACCATGAAAACTGATTCCTAGTTCATGGATAAAAAGTTATTTCATCCTACTTTACCCTAACGTATTTCCTTGTTTGTGTGGTTGTATGTTACCTCTTTAATGAAAATGCTTACATAATCTAAATTAGCAATACGGATAAAAATTTCCATCCCAAAGCTACTTACAGCCCAAAAGTATTTACACCTTTATAAGGACTACTTAAGCACAAGATTTAAAATTTTAAAACCCTAGAGTAATAATAGTATCTTGTACCCAACTGGTTAGTAAATTTTATGGTTTCATCTCCTTTATGGTCAAAGTGTGGAACAGCTTTGGAAGTTATGTGGAAATTGACTCTAGCTAGTTATGAAAGTTTGTGGCACAAAGACACATAAATATATATATATATATATATATATATATATATATATATATATATATATATATATATACATACACACACACACACACACACACACACACACACACACACATATATATATATATATATATATATATATATATATATATATAATATATATATTATATATATATATATATATATATATATATATATATATATATATATATATATATATATATAATAGAGAGGAAAACCTAAAAGGTGCTGGAAGGGGAAAACTTCAATATTTAAGAAGTTCTTGCGCACGCGCAGCGTATATGATGCAAACTGTACAGGGTTGGAGGCTCTTCTGATGAATTTGAGTGTAGACGTAGTTAGCAGCCAATGGTCTCAAGGCTATCGAGATAAGGGTTCAACCACGATTCAGCAGTAGTCATTTTAGCCAGTTTTCTCTAGAGCCAAAATAATAACTGGTTATTTTTTTCCAAAAGATACAATGGAAGGAAACTCACTGAAGAACATCATAGATGAATCATAGAAAACCTACACCTTAATTATGATCATTGTGGCCTACCTATGATGTTGCTTTTAATACAAGATTTGGATCCGGAACAATCCAATGCCATTACTTTTTATTTTTTTTAATCTCCTGCAACAAATTTTCAAGGGAGTGTTGCTTTCACCTGTGTATGTTCGTGTTAGAGTTAGTGGAATAGCCAGAGTTTTTTTAACGGATTTAGATGAGCCTGGAAGAAAACATTCATTCGGTGATGCATTAAATATTCTGAACTTTTGGTAGGGATCAGCGAATTTATTTTACAATCGTAGCCAAGGAAGTTATCTGTGCAGGTACTCATTAAGATTTATAATACTCTTCAGGATAGTAAGTGAAGGGTTTTTACTGATAGCTATATACAATCAAGAATCGCCTAGCAATGGTTCCTATCTTTACTCTGAACAGCCTGCTGGCTTCCGTTGATGGCACAGAAATAATCTTTGATCTTGCCACTACGAAGCTATCAGTTAGCTGTCATAATTAAGATATTAACTGCTGACAAACAACTTGCATGATTCGTTATTGATTTACAAGGGTAACTATTAAGTCCTTTTGTTGTTATTAGTTCTACCCATCCAAATTAAATAGCAGGTTAATATGTGTACATAGTTGAAGGTTCAATAACGTCAAGTCAAAAATCGCCATAGTTTTCATAGATCTGCTATATCAAGTTTGTACTCTAACTTAAGGTCAATGTTATAATCACTTGCATTATAGAAACATAATAAGATAAATACTTCACTGAGAGAAGGACATCTTATGCATCTAAGGAGCAGTTCTCAAACTCAAATCTTCGGCAACGAAACAAAAAGCTGTTTTGGATATTCCCACATAACAGCGTACTGAGTATCTCATAATCACGCTTAAAGCTCCATTGTGCTGTCATAAATAGCTAGATTCTATAGAGAATTTGTCCGACAACATTTATCTTACGAGCATTAATTACAGGTATGGATAATTGCAAACCATTGTCGAGAATTCATCGATTTATATTTGAATGATCGCCATGCTGAATATTGTAGAATAACTTGCAGATAGATGCTTCGATTATAAACCATATCTCTTTTTTTTTAAATTGGAAATCTCTTCTTTCCAGCGAGACCTCTGATGATATTCTGGCAGTGTGCGATATCGAGTCCCGGAATTCACTCAAATTTTTCAAAAAGATGCAGGTTTTTGTCATTTCACAATATTGCATCAAAATGTTCAAACCTTTGTTTCAGGTCAAAATTCCTTTTAGGAAAATCGTAACAAGGGTAAAAAGCAAAATATGGAATTTTGGTGTATAGAACGCATCAAAAGCTTATAGGTCAGTTTTTTCTCTGAAAATCAGTAGCTGTTGTTTTATATATAAATAAAACCTCTAATCTTATTCTAAGATATTTTGATAAATTACACTACTCTTCTTCATTATAAGTGCCTGAATGCAGAGTTATACCAAACTACCCATGTCAATTATTACACTTTTAATCATAAAGGATATATGATAGAATGGGAGAAACAATTCTCTACAAAATTTCCATGTGTCATGCATTGCAAAATTAGCATTCATTATATTAACCCCGAAAAAGAAATGCATTCGAGCAAAAATTCTTCGCCATAATTTTCAGAGAATTTGTTATCCATATTTAACATACTTCATTTATTAATGAATAAATGACTTTTGATGAAAATTTCTAGAACAAAGACAGAATTATTTAAAAACTTAGAATTTTCGAGAAAATGCCAATTCAACAAAAATTCCCTGTGTTTGGTAGCCTGATTTAACAGATTTCAGTTTATGAAACGAAGATTTGACATGTTTAGTTAGATTTCTTCATCAATAAGAATTTTTTTAATTTTTTAAGCATAATACGTCCTACATTCTCTGTACATAAATACAGTCATTCTTTCTTTATAGGTAAAGGATCCCCACGAGAAACCTGCTGCAGTTCGTCTGTCTGCCAATAAATGTTTCATGGTAGGCAGGAAATGGTAAGTAGTTAATAAATATATAAGTACATCATCTATATATATTTCTGCTATTAATATTTTGACTCTTCTAGTTTGCTAT
This sequence comes from Macrobrachium nipponense, assembly GCF_015104395.2. Lineage (NCBI taxonomy): Eukaryota > Metazoa > Arthropoda > Malacostraca > Decapoda > Palaemonidae > Macrobrachium > Macrobrachium nipponense. Next base: position 90,374,261 of record NC_061108.1, read on the forward strand.
TAGTGACTCGATTTGAATAAGAAGTTCTGTAATGGCCAATGAGGTTATGTCCTACAAAGAAAAATGCCAAAACTGAAATTGTGATTATATTGTTTACACACACATACACATACATACACACACACACACACACACACACACACATATATATATATATATATATATATATATATATATATATATATTATATATATATATATATATGTGTGTGTGTGTGTGTGTGTGTGTGTGTGTTTGATTTTAAACCACAAAAAGGTAAAACGTGATGAAGAAAGTTACAGCCACGAAGGAGAGTGATACAAGGAGAAGCATCCCATCTCTTCAATTTTTCCTTCGTGGATGTAGCTTTGCTCACATATATAGTAATATATGTTACAGGGAATATGAGAAATCAGGGATTTCACGAAATCCCTGGGGCATATGTGTAATAATTAATTCGCTTAGGACGCTTGATCCCAGAGGGCTAGTACTAAACACGGTACCAGTCCCTTGGGAGTCAAATGTGTTTTGTCGTGTTTAGAACTACCCCCTTGGGGATCAAATGCACCTAGGGAAATTTGATTCCCCACGAGCTAGTACTAAACACGCCGAAATACATTTGACTCCCCAGAGGGTAGTACTAAATACGGCAAAACAGTGTAGATGAATCACTGTTTCACTGTGTTTAGTACTACCCCTCGGGTTCAAATGTTTACAGGCGAAATGGCCATTTCACATATTCCCTGTAACACATACACTCAAACACACACACATATATATATATATGTATATATGAATAACTTGATCACGAAGTATATAAAACGTGATGCTATGTATAAATAAAGGTTTTTTGCCACGAAGGAAAAAATTATAATATACAAACTGACACTACCAGATTAGCCATAAGGGCTATTTTCACTCTACAGAAAGGAGGAGTCGCCAGAGGCTAGCCACACCTTGAAGGATACCCGCAGTAAACAAGTGTTTCTTCCAGAAAACAGTACATTCTGAAAAAAACACGGAGCATATACAATTTAATATC
>NC_061108.1:90375781-90404565 GCF_015104395.2 Macrobrachium nipponense
TACAATTTAATATCATGAATTTTTACACAAATTTTCCCAACAAAAATTATTATAAATGACTGTTGAAATTGAAAATAACTATGCGCCGGGCGGAGCGCTATGTTTCTTATCCTCTTTTCTATAGATTTTTTCACCAGCTGGACTTATTCGTTTTCCATTTATTTATATGTCGATATTTAGGGAATTTTATTGGCTTTCTCATAAAAAATAATTCATTCGCCTGATTTTCATAGTTTTTGGGTTAGGAACGAAAATATAAAAAAAAGTAAAAATTTTGTTGTTTTTTTGTTTAAATAACTCACATTTTTTCGTATTTAGAAGGCTGGGACTCTTATTCTGACTATTCCACCATAAAAATAGCGAACATTTAGAAAAAAAGGACAGCAAAATGAACGTTGTTGGCATAAAATTTATATTTTTGCGGAATTTTCAAAATGATATTTTTTTTTGCACTGTCGAGCGCTCCCAGACACCTCGGATCTGGGGACGGGGCACAGTACTCAAAACTAAGCGGATACGAAAGAGTTAATGGTTTCTCCATAACTGCTAGTTGGATGAAGATTTTATCTTTCATATCTGAATCCCAGGCTCCTTTTGACAGTTTTACCTGGAAACCGATGGTAGGGAATTGGCTAAGGTATTTGGGAGGTAAAAATTAAAGGGTTAGTTTCCAAGTGTGTCAGCGTCTTAATCCAGTTCAGGTGCGGGATTTTAATTTTATTGTTGGTCATGTTTTGAGGGGACCAATAGAAAATCATTTATATATATATATATATATATATATATATATATATATATATATATATATATATATATATATATATATATATATATATATATATATAATGTGTGTGTGCTTGTGTATATATGTTTATGTATATGTTAGCATTTCGAGCGCTGATGGGTCGGGGAGTTGGGTAAAATTCGTTGGTATATTAGGCCATAGTCGCCTGCTGGGGAAAAAACCTTACGTCCATAAGTACTCAGGTTCCAACTCGTTTCATGACCTTTGTGCCTATATTGCTAATGTACTGGACTCTCTCTCGAAAGATCGGGAAAAAATTATAATATACAAACTGACACTACCAGATTAGCCATAAGGGCTATTTTCACTCTACAGAAAGGAGGAGTCGCCAGAGGCTAGCCACACCTTGAAGGATACCCGCAGTAAACAAGTGTTTCTTCCAGAAAACAGTACATTCTGAAAAAAACACTGGAGCATATACAATTTAATATCATGAATTTTTACACAAATTTTCCCAACAAAAATTATTATAAATGACTGTTGAAATTGAAATAACTATGCGCCGGGCGGAGCGCTATGTTTCTTATCCTCTTTTCTATAGATTTTTTCACCAGCTGGACTTATTCGTTTTCCATTTATTTATATGTCGATATTTAGGGAATTTTATTGGCTTCTCATAAAAAATAATTCATTCGCCTGATTTTCATAGTTTTTGGGTTAGGAACGAAAATATAAAAAAAAGTAAAAATTTTGTTGTTTTTTTGTTAAATAACTCACATTTTTTCGTATTTAGAAGGCTGGGACTCTTATTCTGACTATTCCACCATAAAATACGAACATTTAGAAAAAAAGGACAGCAAAATGAACGTTGTTGGCATAAAATTTATATTTTTGCGGAATTTTCAAAATGATATTTTTTTTTGCACTGTCGAGCGCTCCCAGACACCTCGGATATCTGGGGACACAGTACTCAAAACTAAGCGGATACGAAAGAGTTAATGGTTTCTCCATAACTGCTAGTTGGATGAAGATTTTATCTTTCATATCTGAATCCCAGGCTCCTTTTGACAGTTTTACCTGGAAACCGATGGTAGGGAATTGGCTAAGGTATTTGGGAGGTAAAAATTAAAGGGTTAGTTTCCAAGTGTGTCAGCGTCTTAATCCAGTTCAGGTGCGGGATTTTAATTTTATTGTTGGTCATGTTTTGAGGGGACCAATAGAAAATCATTTATATATATATATATATATATATATATATATATATATATATATATATATATATATATACTATATATATATATATATATATATATATATATATATATATATAATGTGTGTGTGCTTGTGTATATATGTTTATGTATATGTTAGCATTTCGAGCGCTGATGGGTCGGGGAGTTGGGTAAAATTCGTTGGTATATTAGGCCATAGTCGCCTGCTGGGGAAAAAACCTTACGTCCATAAGTACTCAGGTTCCAACTCGTTTCATGACCTTTGTGCCTATATTGCTAATGTACTGGACTCTCTCTCGAAAGATCGGGATTCGGTCCTAAATTGAGTCAGAAATTTATCTATGTGAAACACTTTCCCATGTGTTCATTCCCATATATATATATATATATATATATTATATATTAATATATATATATATCTATTATATATATCTATATATATATATATATATATATATATATATATATATATATATATATATATATATATATATATATATATACATATATATATATGTTTTAGGTATACATCTATTATCATATTTATTATATATATATTATATAATAATATATATATATCTATATAATTATATATATACCCCATATATATATATTTTCTATATATATATATATATATTATATATATATATATATACTCATATATATAAATATATATATATATTGTGATGTACCTGACTTGTATATCAAAACTGATAGCATTCATCAAAAAGAAATAACGGATGTTTGTAGCTGCAGATTATTAAGGCCCAAGAGCATGAAATTAGAGAGAGAGAGATTTCTTGATCACCTTAAGGGGTTACCTTAATTGGCCTATCCTTGTGTGACCTCTTCATTTTCAAACCCTTATAATCCCATCCAAATGGAATTGCCACTGTTTCTCCACTGACTTTCCGTATGAAAATTGCAAGAGGAAAGGAAGCTTGCCTCCTGCAGAGATAGGTAGTCATTTGAAGGTTAGGAAGTTTGTTGTAAGATGAACATAGATGTCACCTGCTAACTTCAGGTGATCAATCTTGATACACATTTTTTTCCCCTGTACTGAGGCCATGAGGCCACAAAAGCAAAGTGTGAAGCTGTGCCTGTGGGCTATCTTAGGGATTGCACTCGATGATCTTGACCAATAAAACACTCAGATCTACCAAAGACCTCCCACCTAAATTTGAAAATTTGACCAATGAAAGTTCTGATCATCTTCGGCCCTTATTCGAGTATCCTCATGTGGGCTAAACAGAGGAAACTTATGAAATAAATATTAGTTCACCATAGAAAGCTACAAGAAGAACTCACAAGACATTTTATCACAGCTGCACATGTGAAGGGTGAATAATCATGGTTCTAGTATGACAGACTGAGAGATCCAAAAAGTGACCTACTCTAACACTTCACAGACACCCATAACTTCACATTTCTTCGAGAGATGTTGTATGACCAGCCATCCATACTCCCACTTACCCTAACTTAACCCTGTGCCCTCACCGGACGTGAGAGAGCCTAGTTCTTCACAGTGCTGTTAGAAACACTGGACTTGCGAAGCCAGACAGATAAGTACCCAATCACCACAGTTAGGGGCAAAGCAGAGTAAAAGGTAAATAAAAGCGTGTCATTGGTTCTGGAAGAGATACAGCATTTTCCATGTGAAGAGTAATTCTGTTTGGGCGCATCGTTATCGAAATTCCTTTGATCAATCTACTGTTATTGAGAGTCATTTTCATAAAACAAATGCTTGGTTGTTTTGTAACAATGCAACATGACCATTGCTATAATACTTTCATTGGAGATGTAATTAGTGTGCATGCAAATGCTTAAAAAAGAAGTATTCGTGTTTGAAACAGTGTTTCTGCTATTACAGTCTCTAAATTCTTGTTGAAACATGTATCATGGATTAATTACTGAATATTATCATATAAGTTGATCATCAAGAGTTTTTATATCAGCTAAAAGCTAAGAGTAATCATCCTGGAGGAAAATGAATTTATGTGCGATATGCCATTGTAATAGAAATACCTTTCCAAATTTAATTCTTATTCAATATTAAATCTAGTAAACTGTATTGTATTTGTAAGATTAACTAGCATCATTCAGAATTAGCTGTGAGAGGTAAAATTAGCCCACTGTGGAACACTTGAGTCACAGAATGCCCTATGGTAAAGTGTTGTCTGTATGTTGCTGAGGTTCAGGGCTGTGTCTTTACCGAACGGTTGGGTGCTTGAACCCGACGGACATAAGTACGATATGAATTATATTTCCGGTTGAGAAATTCTTTTGTTGTGTCATAAGAGTTGCAGCCTCTTATTGCATTCAAACTAACTTTAAGAGCAGCGTAACATAAAGTAAAACAAAGTTAGTGTCTATTGACAGTTCCTTTCTATAGAAGTAACGTAAATGCATTACATAACTCTTGAGTGTTTCAGTCTTCTATCTAGGACCTTGCTATTTTGCATTATTGTTAGATTCACTATAATTGTGAAATCTGCACTTCGGATAGTGTCCCTAGAACAAGTATTGTCTCAGTAAATCATAACAGAATCCTGTTCTTTGTGTCATTTGATCTAAAATTCATACCAATGAGATCTTTTAGTAAACTGATATGAATTCACATTCATTTTTGGGGGGGACGTAAGCACATTTAATGCCAGTCATTACCTTAATGTGAGCACGTTCATATTTTAGCTCAGATGATTGATTAACGTTACCCTTTGTTTTTTTTTATGCCTCTCTTAACACAGAGATTTTGCTTGTATCATTTTATTCTGGATCCCTCAAAATGTCTTGCCTCTGATACTTTTTTTTACGTTTTATTTTTTAATTTATTAATTTATTTCTTTTGCTGTTTTCATGAGTGAGTCATTTACCAGGGTTAGTTTTGGTGTACAACCTATGAAATGCAGAACCTCAGGGGTTATCAAAAGTTCTTAGTAGATTCTCCAATACGCATTATCTCCATTATTACTAGCATTTTTGAATGGAAATAAGTAGTGATCGTTATGGAATGTTTGTGACATTCATCTCAGTGAGGGAGTGAGTGTGAAGACCAGCATCTGAAGGGATATGAAACTCCATCAATGGAGACTTTCTGTAAAGGTTTCTTCTGAGAAAGAGGGAATAAGTTAAACATTTGTTGTGCCCTGGTAAAATTACAGAGCCACCAGCGGGCTAGCTAAATTGAATACTAATTAATTGTTTCTTATGGACACAAGAGGCAGGGGGAGAGACAAAATAGACAGATACACACAGACTGCTGTGTAAATCAATTGGAGAATGAAGAGAACATATTCTAATTTTACAACTCACGTCTAATTTAACTTCGTATACTTGTATAAGAATGACTTTAGTAAAAAAAAAAAATAATGCAAACCCAGGTACATGCTTACTAGTAGATGATAAATTAAGTGTTTTTGTTATATTAATGTCTGCAGGGCATGAAGAACATTCTTTGAAAATAGAGAATGAACACTCAGATAACATGCTAGGGTTAACAAGATTGGACACCAAATGAAGTAAGACTAAGTTTCCTGATTCCTATAATCTTTTTAGAAGCGTGACTTGCAGGTAATTCAGTAAAGGATTATTAGTTCTTGAGCCCAGCACCCAAATTTTGGATATTGGTACCACCTGGGGTGAATAATTCTCACTGTTATTTTTGACTTGCTCCATATCTCTGCTTTACATTTTGCTATGATAGCCTTTTCAAACAGGTAGCTTTATGGTGGTTATCATGTCTTAAACAAACATACCGCTCGTAACTAATGCTAAAAGACGTTATTTATCATATTTTGCCCTGTCAACATTACAAACTCATAAATGACTCAAAGAACTCAGTATTGTCATAATACATTATAAACAATATGCAACCATCTTTGTAAGGTTAACACATTACCACTTTGCTAAGCAAGGCATCCATATTTCATATTAAAAGAATTTGAATAGGCCATACTTCATATACTCCTGCGTCTTCTTAGCAAACCAGTACCACATAGCAGTCTATGCCTTGTTTTTGTAAAGATATTTAACATTTTGTAAAGATATTTAACCATTAATTAGTCAACATGTGATACTTAAAAAAAGCTATTTACTGATGGTGTTCACATGATCATACATTATTTAAGAAATTATTCATCGTCATCATCATCTGAGTCTATCATGTCTACTTCTAGCTCATCCTCACTGGCTTGGTTGGTGCAGGTTTGTAGTTTGCACATGTGAGTGCACTTCAGTGAATTGCTCAGGCAGGTACATTCTGGTAGCTTGCATGAACGCAGACACTTACAGGAGAGCATGTGCAATACAACATCAGGTGCCGGAGCCCCACGCATCCACTGTATGTCCAGTGTCCCACCCTCATTTGTTGTCCAGCCAAAGCCATTAGGGGTTGGTACAAAGGGCTGGCTCTGTAGACATCTCCTCCAGATTGCAGCTTGGTAGTTGGCACGGAGAGCATGCATGAATAGACAGTCCTTACAAGGCAGGAGTTGACTGGATTCTAGCTCTCCACGTCTGGCACAGAATAGTTGAAATCTCATCTTGTTCACTTCAGTGATATGGGTGGAACTCAGATAGATACGACAGGTGACCTCTTGAAGTTTCTGGAAGAGTTCTTCAGATACCTCCCATGAGCGACCTAGCTCAGTGAATGCTTCTTGTGCTGTCTTGTCAGACTTTATCTGTTTGAAGGCAAACATCTTTCCTCGACCTGCAAATGCACTAACAGTGTCACAGCCTGTAAAGGCATGCATACCTATCAAAGCCCCACAGACATTGGGTCCCAGTGAATGAGCCAACTTAGTTATATCAAGGAACCTTGTCCGGCTTTTTGTTCCATTTATTTCTGATACCTGGGACATGGAATGTTATTGCTTACACTCAAGCACAAAATCAATACATCTGTGTCTTCAGCAGAAATGACAACAGCTTTGTATTCAGAGTTTGCTGCATGATGAGCATGGAGTAGCATACGAGTGTCAGCTTCTTCCTGTGTTGATGTTAGGTCTGTGGACTCTTCACATTGGGCTGTAGTTAACTTGAAACAGTGTTGCTCACAGGTAACATACAGAACCTTATTCCCAAGTTTCTCTCTGTATCTTGGTCCCTTCCATTCATCAACCAGAAACTTGACTAGGTTAGTCTTGTTGGATGAACTGCCGAGCAATTTTCTCCATTGCTGGATGTTGTGTCCCGGTGCCATGTTTCTGAACTGGATTGCAGTATCTGCACCCCTGTTAACTCTTTCTGTGTCTAATGGATGGCTCGTTTGTAAAACATCAAAATGACCATTCAAGTGCAGCTGGCTTTGGGCACCTTCATGGAGAACCTGGCACAAGACCGATTCTGCCAGTTGGGAGAAGGTTTTGTCATTCCCATTTAACTTTTGGAGGAGACTCATGCCATCTATGATTGTTTCTGATGGCTTTGGGATAACCTCTGCAGGAGAGGCACTCTTCTCCACCTCTCTGGCTAGGGCTGCCTTGTTAGTCTTACGCAGAGATCCATCACCATTAGCCAGTGCCCATGGTAAGGGGCCAAGTGGATGAGCCAGTACATCACTCATTTGTAGTTTTCTGCTCTCTGCAACAAGAATCATCTGTCCAAACAATTTCCTATCAGCAATTAGTACTACATCTTTGGTACGGCCTTGATTGTTTTGACTTCTTCCTCATATCAGAAAATGTTTTCAGTTTGTTCTTGGTAATAGTGTCATGGAACAGTTTTATGGGTGCATTCCCTTCCATTCTTTCTTTCTTGAAAGCTTGATAGCAACTCTCTCCTATCTTCTGAGCTTCAAAAAGGTCTTTGACTATGTCTGGTGGTGCAGCAGTCGCATTTGAAAGACTGACAAGCTCTCCTGTGTTATGATTGAAAGGGTTCAGCCAGCTAACTTCCATCACCTGAACAAGGAACTGGACATCTGCCTCATCTCTTCTGATTCTAGTCAGCAGTAGATCGGGATGGTTGAATTTTTGTTGGCTCACATGTATCATGTCCCGTAACTGTCTCAGATACCTGCTACGGTATTCGGATGTGAGATAGTATCTAGCTACTGCTCCCCCTTTTAAGCTGAACCCCTTTGTACCTCCAGGTGTCTGTGTATCTTTGTTGACTGTCTCCTCTATCGCTTGGTCAACAGGTATTCGACCAAAAGGATTTTGAGAACCAATTTGTACTGAAAACCCACCTTCCATAAAGTGTGCATGCACATCAGGATGATCAATCGACAGTCAAGACATCTGTGCATAGTAGTAAGTCAGATATCTGGCATAGTTAATCTTGTCGTAGGCAAAACACCATGGAATCATCTTCCGGATGGCTGCAAGGTGAAGCATCCAGTCCCTTTCTCTGGAAGCCCTAATGAGGCCCAACATGATCTCTGTCATATCTATGTAGGACATCCATGCTTTCATCTCTGAGTGACGCAAGGAAGTCTTGGAACAACTTCAAGATGCGTGTGCATGATTCATTTTCAAGTACCTGTTGGAGGGATGGGTGACTGATGCTACCATGGAACTCATCTATGCACTTTAACGTTTCTTCTAGGTCGCATATGTCTTCTTTGTGAGTTTCTTCTATCCATGGAAGGAAGCTTTTCCAGGCAAGCCTCATAAGTGCTTCATACACAAGCTTGTGCACTCTAACTGCTTGGTTGTACTTGTGGCCTTCCATCACTCTTGACACTGATCCTTCAGCTGTTACCCCTGATTCAACACACAGGTCCCTGAGCCCTGCATCCTGAAATCGCTTCCCTATTATGGAGAGGAGGTTGCAAATAGTATGGAATTCGCCCATCCTTGGAATGATCGCATTTTTTAATTTGTCTTGCTTCCACAGTATCTCAACAACTTTTGCAAAAAGTGCCTGGTCAAACACACAGACAATTTTGTCCATGTGTAAATCCTGCATGATGTGGAGTGCTTGTTCTAGTACTTCAATTGCAGTGGATAGTTCTGTTGCAGGAGCATTGATAGTTGGCAGATAGGCGATCGTATCCTGGATTACTGAAATATGACTGCGGATCTTGATGTTGAACCCAGTCCAGCTGCTGACAGTCTGATTTTCAGGATCTGATATTCGAGCCAATAGCCAGACAAGATTCTTGATCCTTGCATCAAAGGCTTCTCTGGTTGTTTTAGCATCTATTACCTTGATTGTGGCGGCCCAACACGTTTCCCAGCATTGTAAGTGGTAGCATTAGTGGAACAGGAGTAATGCTTCTTTTCTTGGATTTTGTGATTTCATGCAGGGATGTCTTTGGCATGGGCCCTGCCACTTTAGGCTGGATAGCAATGCCATTGACTCTGTGAGAAGTTCCTGCTCCACTGAGTGTCTCCTCAAGTTGATCAATATTGTCAAAGGCTAGGGTAGTAAATACACCCGGGAAGATATTTCTTGGCAAGGGGATGCCATCTTTAGAGAGTTCCATTTTTTGGACGCATAGTGCAGTGTCAATCTCCTCGGCTTGTGAATAGGAAACGCTGTGCCCAAGACGGTTAAGAGTTTCTAATAAATTCTGTGTTCCCTGTTAGAGACTTGACAACAAAGGGTAGAAGCACATGCTTGGGTGGTTTTGTCTTGCCACAGGTGATAGAAAAGACCAAATCACTGCTATATGAGACAGCTAGACGCTGTACTCTTTCTGAGGGATTTGCACACTCAGGTTCTCCTGTCAGCAGGGTATACATAAACCTAGTAACACACTCAGGGATGACAGCCTGCTCTGTATCAGGTGGCCATGTTTGATGGACAGCTAGGTTCTTTATTTGGTTCCTCAGTTTCTATTGCTGCTTTGGTCAAAACATCTTCTGATTATGACAGTCTTGGCCTCTAGCAGCTCCTGTTTCATATCGTAGCATGTCTAGCGAGATGGTATACCACCAGACTGTCTGGATAAAGTAGCAGTTTTCCTTCTCATTGGAGACAAAGTGGACTGATCCGCCTAGCCTCCACCTTTTCCTAGTTTGCGACGAGTGCATGTTTCTTTGGTTTGAAGGTTTTATCTGAGTGATACCAAGAGAGTTCATGAATCTTTCAAGTCTGCTTGTAAGGTCTGTCATGGGCACTATATCAGGTTATAGAAAAGCTCATTTCTCATATACAAGAAGAGATCTTCATATGCCCTTCTCTCGGCATCCTCATAGACTGCCTCCTGGTTGTGATCTGGCTTCTTACTTGGACTATTTGAGGTCACTGTTTTTCCTTTTGTGTAGAGTTTGTAGCAGGATATGTGGTAGTGCCCTTCAGCAGCAACGAGGTCTCTGCTCGTTAAGGCAAGGATTCTTTGGTCATGTTTTTTGGTTGCTGCACTACGGATAGTCTCATCTGCTCTCAACTCAACACACTGAACAAGATTCTCCCTAGTTTTTTGTCTTTCAGGTACTTACTCGACTTGTTGCAAAAAATGCATATCTTATCATAAACTCTTGATGAACCTGGTGTATCTCTGCAGGATCTTCTGGAACAAAGCATTTCACTTTCTGCACTGGTGCTTTTGGAAATGATAGAGTCAAGTGTCTTTTTCATGGTGAAAATGCTACGGCATTTACGATGATACTGTATTTGGGGTACTTGTCCCTCTTTGAGGCCATTGGTTAATTCCAAAACTGGACCATGTTGCCTTATCTCTGCAGCCCGGAACAAAACCTTCCAAGACTCCAGGTCTTTCAGAGACACCAGGGGCTCAGAGTCTCCAGCAGAACATTGAAGGATAGTCTTTGCTCTGACGCTTCTTTGGCAAGGTTCTATCTTCATCACTACTTGTTGAATCCATCTTGTAGACTTTAGGACATCACATGAACTCTATGTACCTGCAAAAAAAACAATACTCAGATTAAAATCAAGATTCTGAAAACAGGGACGTTTCTGATATCAAATGAAAGAAGTTATCTTATGTAATGTCTGCCACATTGCTGCCCCTTTAGCATTGCATGCAAATTTTGAAATGTTTAGATATGAAAAGGAAGATTATATTAATCTTATCTAAATATTAGTCTTAATAAAAACTTAATTACATATTAAAATGATACTTACCAAGTAGGACATATCAAGGAATCGATCAACACGAGCTGAAAAAATTCTAACATCTACTTGTGAAAGCTGAAATGTAACATACGCCTCGGGAGGCATAAAGATTAAAAAAAAACAATATTTGATAATACGTCCTGTTCATAAATGCATTTATTTTGTTTTAATGTTATTAACAACAGTAGAAAACACCTCCCTGTGCATCTATGAATGATAATGATAATGGATATGGAGTATATATCATTTCTAGCAACATATGCAATAACGCAATTAGGTAAACAATTGAATTATTAAAAAAAAGTACTAAGCTACCAATATGAAGAGGCTATCATGCCTTAAGATACTTATATCAACCCTATAAACATTTTGGTACCACTCAGAATTATTCACCTCAGGTGGTACCGATATCACATTTGGCTCATGGACAATATGGTCAATGTCATTTGGTCATCTCACAAAACAAACATGCATTAAACATAACGAAAGAAGAGATTTTGCAGATCGTAAGTTATGGAATAATCTGAAAGAAATTCCAAAATAAAGATCATGTGATTGGAAGGATGTGAGAGTATGTTCGAACATAAATTATTTGTGATCCAATTTCAAGAATAAGATATCGTGGAATCTACTTAGTTCTTATGATAAAAAAGTGAAGAAGGGCCAAGAATATTAGCTGCGTGACCATGGCATTTTGTTAATTGGATTCGCATAACAAAAACAACCTTATCGATTATGTTTGCAACAGCAAGCCTTTTGAGCTGATGTGTAATGTACTACCATTTTACACATACCCTCAGTGTTATCAAAACACTTTTCGTTGTACAAAGTCAGTGTAGTACATGTTTCAGCTTAAGAAAGGAAGCAATATTCTCACGCATGGTGAGCATAACACATACATATACTATCTAGTTTTCATATAAAACATACCGAGGAAAATATCAGGATGTACTTCACAATGCATGTATCTTACATATCGTAGACGCTTACTGCCGACAAAGAGGCCCCTTACTACATGATTATTTTCCTTGTTCAAATGTTCAGGCGAAATAGAATTTGCGTTTCGTTCATTCTCTCTTTCAAACAACTCAGTAGAAAAGCGTTGGTCAATGATGCTCAAGAGGCAACATTTCTCCCTTAATCTTTTTTCTTAGTATTCTAAGATACTTGAGACTTTGGAAAAAGGCTCATTTAACTCTTTAAGACGGGATCCTCTCCCATTGCAACAGGCCTTCCCATTGTAACCTCTGACATAAAGTTTCCTTTTCCCAGTTTTTTACATAAGAGCAAAAGCCACTGAAAAATAGTTCTCTTTATTTGTTACAAAAGAGAAGTTGACACTAGTAAATCTAGTTATATACACCAACAATCGTGCGTTTTCACACTTGATATTTACTTTCTCTACTTTCCCTTATGAAACCCTAACTTTCTGAACCGAAGTCACAGGACTATCACATTATGTTAAAACAACAACAAAAACTCGCATCACATCGCAAAGTAGCATATTTCCCGTTGAAAACATTAAAAAAATACAATATTTTCTAAAGGCAAGTAGTACAAAAATGTATGTGTATGAAAACTGTTACGCATACATTCCATAGATAAGTAACATTACTGTATTTATCACAAAGCCTATGCAAAGTGATGTATCATGTTTAAAATTCTTTAAATGTTCTCCACGTTCACTAGTTACGAGTGAGGCTTGTATTGTTCCTTTGAAATAGTTTCAGTACAGCAAGCCAATCATTCATTTACCCGAATTCCTAAAGTTTACTGAGGCAATCACTCATGTTGTTGCAAACTCTCCAGGACAAACATCTGCTTAGTCCCAAGTATATATTTCTGACAACGAGAATTAAATTGATTGTGTTGCAATGACTTCAGATTCCACAATTAATCATTAAACTTTTAGGCGCAAATGAAGTGTCCTTTGTATTGTTGAATAATTTGAAATATTTCCCTCGATAAAAATAAAATCTTGTTTTGGTTTTGTTTATAATCCGTTTTTATTTCTCTATAATAACTTTGTGTACATGGCAACTTTTTATTCCAATCCCACTCGTCGACATATTAGGAACTATTGATATCTCTGTTTTGCACTGATGACCTCCCTCCACCAGCCCTGCGTCGTAAATGTTCAGCATTATTTCATATTTTACCTACAGCATATTCGACTTTCCTTTCCTTCATTTTAATGTTAAACTCTTATTTATTTTGCATTAATTTTACTGTGTTTTTTCTATTTTATTCTTTTTGTACCTATTATTATATTATGTTAGATAGATAGATAGATAGATAGATAGATAGATAGATAGATAGATAGATAGATAGATAGATAGATCTGGAATTGTGGTGGGGGATAGGAGGAGCTAGATGAATAAATAAATAACTGGTTTTAGGAGTAATAGTATTAGGGTGTGCTTTTTAGGGTCCGATTCCATACAATTCTTTCCCATATGATTCATGTACATATACGTAGAGCTTTACTGCATCTATTTGTAGCAATGGCCTCATAGGGTGAAGAAAAGGTTATACGAAATGCGATGCTTCCCTTATGCAATCGTTTTGGTGATCATCACATTCATATAAAAAGGAATCTTATTCACATTACAAATGCGATTTCGTCTTTAACATTTCTAACGTCAACTAACGATTCATCATTTAACAAATGGAGCATTTAACTTTTGAAGACGCCACTGTCATTTCTGTATTGTGCTGTTTCATTGTGAGACCAGACGCAGTTCACTGTTTCATTCCTGTTGTTGTTTTCGTTAAAAGCCTTTGAAATATCTCTTTCTCTGTCTGCCAGAAAGAAAGGGTCTTTTTAAGCCTAATGACGGGTGAATGAACTCGCATCTGAGTTAAAATTGTCTTTCTCTATGTAGATCGTTCATAGTTCTGAATAGATGTCTTCACATATTCGTGTTTTCATCAGTTTAGTAAAATAATGACAGGGTACATAACAATTCTTCAATGAAAAGTACCAGAATTTAAATTTTCCAATACCTAAATGGTCGTAAAAATAATTTAGGTGAAGAGGAGGATTGTTCAGTCCTTAAGAAAAACGATGAGGAACATGAAGATGATTTTGTTCTTACAGACGGTTCTAAAGCTTCTTATTGGTGTTGTTGTGGTTCAAAATTCCATTTAAAAGAAGTTCGTCATCCAATTGCCTATGTTTGTTTATTGCTTAATTACTTGGAATTTTACCAACTAAGTAGCATAGGTTTCGTTTCTCACAACTTGTATTTGATTTCAAATCACAACTGTTCATTATAGCAGAAATTACTGAAACCTGATTTTCACACTGTAAGTGATTTTGAAACCCGACATGAAAGGAAAAACTCCTTCATTTATTTTTCAATGGAATTAAGACATAGGCTAAAGTTGTTATCCTTTCCCAAAAGAATGAGGACATCGGGGTGTTATGACGTTATTTGGCCATGGAAATATACAAACGGTCACTACGGATAATGGATTCTGATTTGGTATCCTTCAGTCTTGGGATGGACTGAAAACAATAATCTATTCAGTAACAAAGAGAGAGAGAGAGAGATAGAGAGAGAGAGAGAGAGAGAGAGAGAGAGAGAGAGAGAGAGAGAGAGACGAGGACAAAAGAGAAATATCCAAATGCTTTGGAAAGACCATGAGAAAGGCCAAAGGCCCATAACACTATAGTACGAGTATCGCAATATTATTGTCAAATATTGTACCACTTGAAAGGGCCAGGAGAGAAGAGATAACGATAAGCTACGGTGAAAGTTTTAGCCAGGATAAAAATATAGTACTGTGATTGTTAGGATGCAACTTCAAAAGGGTATTTTATAAACGAGCGATGGAAATCAATATTTTTCCCTCAGGCACTCGCCGAACGAGTTGGAAAGACATTAGTTAAGTCTCTCTCAATTTAAAACAATTCTAAACATAATTCAGCTAACTTTCTTCAAGCCTAACATGTTTTACTTTCATGCTGAAAAGACGTCTTGCTCATTGCATTAAACATCAGACAAGTGGACATTTACAAGATTTTCCAACTTAATTCAACAATTTAAATGTCACAGTAAGAAAATACTGAATTACATCTGAAAATGACCTCTTCCGTCCTAACCTACCTTTGACATTTCCTTCAGTGCTTTCACTTATCTGCAAATTCCGTGCGAAGAAATTTGCTAATTAGAAACTGGAAAGAAAGAAAAATTATACCGTCGTTCTCCATAAACTTCGTAGGCGTTGGAATCATTTTCTAACTTTGTCAGCGGACATGTCTGGTGCTTGTCTTTTCCGTCCTTTGCAGTGTGAAGAGGCTATTTTGGACTCCGGTGCGGTGGTGGGCTTTGCAGTCTCTTTGCCTTCGTAAAAACGGCCTTCTCTAGTTTCTTAAGGGGACGAGTTGGAAAGTGGGAGTCCTTTTATTTCAGCAATATCATTAAGAATTCACTAAATTTGAATTCTTTTGGCTATTTCCCGTGAAATGTTATTTAAAAGATAAGAATATAGTCGACCAAGTTTAAAATGAATGTGATATTTTATCATTGCTGATCGTCCACTTTCGCCACCCTTATTATCTTCTTCGGGAATCCTGGAAGTTGTGCAGGGCTTTCGAAATCCTTACACTCTCTATTTGAATATAATACTAAATCCACACGACTGTGGAATTTATTTTCATTATCATTAATTTTACCATTATTATTATTACTTTACAAAATGGAATAAAAAAACGAAAATGCCAACTAAATGGACTTACGTGAACAAATTATAGAACCGCACGAATTTTCTTCCCCTTTCACTCTGTACTTTCAAAATGATACTGAAGATTCCAGAGAGCTATCGTTGCTATCTCTAATCATTTAGTCATCTATATAAGGTAACAAATTGCTTCCTTTTTCCTCGATACTCAAATACAAATATCAGATGGCAGTTTTAGTTGCAAAGTATACCAATCCTTTCTATTTAGTTACTAGGCACTTCTGGACATTTGGTAGAAAGGTGTTGTGGCAAATCAGTTCTATTCACATCATCGGATAGATAATTTCTCTTTTAATTAACACTTTTTTTATTGAGTAATTACGGTCAATTACGAGCTAAGTGTATTTGGCCCCCTGTTGCCAAACTTGCGAATAACTTCCTACATCAAAGTCGTTGCTATTCACGAGACATTCTGAACTTTCTTGAATTAGTCTGATTTTGTGTGTGTGTTCAAATTAGCTGTTAATTTGGCTTAATCTTGCAAATCTTATTTTCTCCTAAAAGAAACAAAATCTGATATATATAATATATATATGTATAGTATATATATATATATATATATATATATAATATATATATATATATATATTTATATGCTCTCTCTCTCTCTCTCCAATAGAGCTACCTGGGCAACTTAAGAGATTAAAATGATGTGATTACACGAGTCAGATCCATGTCAAAATTTACTGTTATAGACGACAGTGCTTTTCTACTCTTCGACTCTGAATTCGCGTTTGTTGACCGCGTTTGTTGACCGCAAGTACGTGTAAGATAAAATGGTCAGCGAACTATAAATAACAAGAAACACACCACCAAATTCTTATAAAACCAGAAGCTCGTGATACCTCGTATCTCCCTTTTCTGAGGTGATGCTTAAGAGGAGACGAATTATACGGTGCTCTTCTTGTTGCAGCATCATTACATAAAACTTTTTCATGGTTTATTTCCTTCATATCCTTGAAATAAATTCAATCATATATGTTGCTCCATTTAGATATGCAGCAATTTTTATGGTAAAGCAATCTTCAGTTGTCTACCAAGTATGATGTGCTCTCTGTATGTATAAATCTATTAACTTATAAAATGATATTCTATATTGCTCATAACATACGTTCTTGGGGCGAAATTTCCATATCCATTCTTCAACACATACTCCAACTCTTATCTCAGGAATTTCCCTTTGCCTCATTTCCCAATCACCTTACTGTCATGACCTGCTTTGTTACCTCCATTTGATGAAGATTCCCAAACGAAAGCCTAAACTTTGTTCTCTTCCTCATTTTCTTGGCCTAATTCCTCTCTCATTACCCCATCTAAGCTTGAAGAAGCTTCACAAATGACGTTCTAATAATCACACACCTTCCCGGTTCCATGACCAACTTTGTCTGCTCTACTTTAGAACCTTCAGAATAAAGTTTAATTTCTTCGGCCCCTACTTCTTTCCACGGCCTGCTCTGCTATCTCCACTTTAAAAAGATCCGTAATTGAGTATAGTTTTCTGAGTTCGTCCTCATTCCCACGGTCTACGTTGCTCAGAAATATGTATCATTCCTGGTAGCGTTGTAAAAAAAGGTTAATAGTCGCACAATTCAATGAGATAAATAGTATCTCAAGATCCTTTCCATTTGCTGTTCATTCTGTGATCATTCGATTTATCTACACTGTACATCATATAAACGGCAGCACATAACACTAACATACACAGATACACACACACACACATATATGTATATATGTTATATATATATATATATATATATATATATATATAAAAAAAAAATATATATATAAAAAATATTTATATATATATTTATATATCAAACTAGGAGAGGTCATGGTGAAAAAAGAATTAAAATCGGACCATTGGTTGGGTAAAGGGGAGGTATAGGTTGGGGTGAAATATAAAAATGACCGAAAACAACAGATAATAGTCTCTAATCCATAGTTTTCGAGGTCGCTGAGAAGAAGATGACACTCTTGATGCCCTTCAAGTCCAAGTTCACCTCACATAGTTTTTGAGATTACTGAGATGAATAGTGCCACTCTTGATGTCCTTTAGGTCCAAGTTCAGCTCAGATAAGAAGTGGAGATGAGAAGGGAGTGACAGTAAAAATAACTGAAAACAACTTATATTAGTGTCTAGTCCATAGTTTTCGATGTCTCTGAGGTGAAAGGTGACACTCCATGTTCTTTAAGTTAAAGTTCAGCTCAAATAGGAAGAGGGATGAGAAGAGGTGCAAAATAAAATGTAAAACAGGACATATTATTGTCTAATCCATAGTGTTCAAGGTTGCTGAGATAAATAGTGACACTCCCAGTGGCCTTTTAAGTCCAAGTGCAGCCCCAATAGGAATGGGAAGGGTAAGAAATGATGAAATGTAAAATCTCAAAAATAATTGGCAGTGTAACTGAAACAATTTTTTTAACAAGAAAAGTAGTATCTGAATAAATTGGACAGTGGCCACAATAATACCTTGATAAAAGGTGAGTCAGGACAGTAATACCTGGATAAATGGGACAGTCAACAGAGTAATGCATGGATGCAAGGGACAGTCACTACAGTAATACCTGGCTAAATGGGACAGTCACAAAAGTAATATTTTGGTAAAAGGGACAGTCACCACAGTAATTACTGGATAAAAGGGACAGCTAGTATACAGGCTACATAAATACATACACACCTTAGATAACATACATATATATAATATAATCATATAATATATATATATATATATATATAATATAGGAATAATAATATCTAATATATAAATAATATACTAATATATATATATATAGATATATATATATATATATATATATATATGTATATATATATATATATATATATATATATATATATATATATAATAATATATGAGATAATATATATATCATAGATTACCTGACTTTCAGTGAATCCTGCTTGGTAATTGATTAACTCATATTAAGCTGTTTCACTTCCAGAATTGATTAGGAGTCACAATTACTTTTTTGTAATTACCACAGGGGTTATTTTTTTCTTTACAAAGCTAATCCATTGTTTGGGCTATTCCTTTATAGATATCCTTCAGCATAATACATACATGCATATTCAAAAAGTATAAATAATGATTAGAATATACATAATCAATAAACAAAGGCATGACATAAGACTCAAGATGATCGTGTAATTCTTTAAAGAAGAATATACATATATATATATATATATATATATATATATATATATATATATATATATATATATATATATCTATATATATATCTATAATATAGATATATATATATATTAACTGTGGCGTGCCTCAGCCATTGTGGCTCTGACGTCGCGTTTCCTGTCCTCCTTCTTCCACATTTAGGAGACGAGCACTTGGGGAGAAAAAAAAAAATATAAAGGTATATATACATATAAATATATTATATATATATATATGATATATATAGATATAAGATATATATATGTATGTATATATTATATTATATATATATATATATATATGTATGTATATATATATATATATATATATATATATATATATTTTTTTATTTTTTTTTCTCCCAAGTACTCGTCTCCTAAATGTGGAAGAAGGAGGACAGGAAACGCGACGTCAGAGCCACAATGGCTGAGGAACGCCACAGTACGGAAGGAGCGCCTTCAGCAGTTAAATGAGCCTTTCCTTGAAAAACTCATATATCCGGAGAGAAAAAAAAATATTAAGGGAGAAATTCAGAGTATCATTGGTCACTGTGGACGTCGCTCTTTGTATTTTGTAGAGAAAATATGTCTAGATATCTTTATTTCGGGGAGGGAGCTTTTCACCAAACTCAGAATTTGTTAATGGAAAAGCGCGTTTTTTCAAGGATATTTGTGTGCATAGTATGTTTGACTGGTATATTGTTGTATATTGTATTGTGAGTTTCTCTGTGTGTATAAGCTTGTTTTGAAGTCGTAAGCTAATGCGTGGTAGTATTCTAAAGTTCGTTAATAATCCAGGTGGCATATAGCCGATACTAATTTAATATAAGTAGCCGTATATTAACTCCAAATGATTCCACCTGAGATGAAATGGATAAGATATTCTGAGTAGTGCAGTCTATAAATCACGCTTTTAAGACGAACACTATGTTCGAAACGGAAATAAGATCAGTTACAAGAAAGAAGACTAGAAATATTGGCGGAAAGATGTGAAGGTCAGCGATTTGCATGTAATTGACATTCACAAAACAAAACAAAACAAAAAAAGTTGAAACTGGTAAGAGATGTTGGAAAGGAAAGTTCAGAAAAAAGACATGATGTCACGTTAATCGCTGTTAAATACAGATTAGTGGACTCTATGCAATGTAAGCGTTCATATGCCCAGGAAGGGAAGCAGGATCAATAAAGATTATTTAAGGAGAAACGAAGATTTAATCCCAAAAAAGTAAAAAAATGCGGCGAAGTTTCTTCGGCGTAATCGAGTTTTCTGTACAGTGTATAATACCGTATGGGACTCTCAACGATGACCCATGAAACTCTCAGCCGCGGCGCATGAAACTTTCAGCCCATAGCGGTGCGAGACGCACGATCATGGCTAACTTTAACCTTAAAGAAAATAAACACCACTGAGGCTAAAGGGCTGCAATTCGGTATATTTGATAATTTGCTGTCGGATGACCAACATACCAATTTTCAGCCCTCTATCCTCAGTAGTTTTTATGATCTGAGGGCTGACGGACAGACAAACGGACACCTCAAAGTATTCTTTTGCAGAAAACCAAAAAGGGCTTCCTGCTGAATTATTTTCGACATAGTATGGCTTGTTGTATAATCTCCCAGGAGGAAAGTCATTCGGCTTTTTAACTAATTCCTTGCAGGAGGGAATTTAGTAAAATAGTCCACTGAATATATCTTGCTAGGTTCTTTCGTATATCAGATTTAAGAGGTACTTCTCTGGTATTTTACACCATCATTGCGCACGTCATCCTCCTTAAAGTTCCCCCCCAAAAAAAAAAAAAAAAAAAAAAAAAAATCAACAGACTCAAACCCTCAAATACAGCAGTCGTAGGAAGCCATTCATTTTCAGATTACAAAGAGAGAGACAGAGAGAGAGAGAAAGGAGAGAGAGAGAGAGAGAGAGAGAGAGAGAGAGAGAGAGAGGAGAGAGAGAGATATCTCAGAGATTTAGTGTTCGAGGCAAAATTTCTGTCACAATACAATAATAACACTTATCTTTCACTCATTCCAGCTCACTTCTTTTATTTTATTTCATTTATTTATTTATCTATTTATTTTGTGGTGAGAGATGAGCCACTTCCATGTTATACTGAATATCGGTAAAAAAAAAATTACTGTAGGATTTTGTTTAATATGCAATTCTAGCAGGCTATTTTCGTAAGTGTACGCCAATAAAAGAAAAAAAAATTAAATAAAATAAAAAAAACATAAAAAGAGATAGACTCACCTATGTTTAACGCAATAAAAAAGCTGAATGTAACTTTTTCTTTTTGCTCCCCGTGGGAAGAAATTGTGCAAGGAACTGTGCCAAAACACAACAGGATCGGTATACGTCATGGCACACGATTGGTTTCGATGCCCTAAAAGAACTTTAAAACAAGCCCGTGATTGTCACGGTGAAGGAAAGGGTAAAAACAACGCTTCTTTGTATATATGCACCAGTATGTTATTCCTTTCCTCCGTTGTTCAATTTCTTTCCTATATTCGAACAAATGAACATCATCCAGAAACCCTCCAATGTGACGTCGTTGACGCTGATTCTTGAGAATTTACCCCAAGGGTACATTCGAAGTCTTTTCTTCCTCATCCCTGAGTTTTCTGTTATAGAATAAAGAGACAGAGACGGTACACTTTGTTAAAAAGCAAACTGGTAAGGTTAAGGAAGCAAGAGCGTTAATTAATTTTCCTTTATGATGGCATCGCAAAAAGAGGGTGCGTTCAGAAATGAATGGCACGAAGTGATAATGTAGCAAGAATAAAATTGACATCAAAAGCCTGGGATAGAGTGAGGTCAAGGTTATATAAAATATATATATATATATATATAATAATATTATAATATATATATATATATATATATATATAATATATGTGTGTTGTGTGTGTGTGTGTGTGTGTGTGTGTGTGCGTGCGTGCGTGCGTGTGTGTGTGTGTGTGTCTGTTTTTAGACTCTCTTGTCATTTTGGTCTATGTAAGGGCTCCCATATCTTGGGGTCTCCATACACAATTTGTTTTGATTGGTTTGACCATGGCACTTCTAGTTCAGTGAACTCAGCCTTTACTTCCAAATTGGATTCACTTCATTTTTACAGTATATCAAGATTCTTTCTATTACTTTACATGTTATTCTAACTTGGATGCTACTTAACGGAGCTTTTGGACTGGGGACCACTTCTCCATTGACTTCACTGTATACAGGCTTTTTATCTCACTTTTACTCCTGCTTCTTTACCCTGTCGTTGCATCACTTTCAAGCACCACCTTTTTGTGATGCCATCATAAAGAGAAATTAATTAAATTTCTTTTCTTCCAGTCGCTATGTTGGCTTTGGACAGGAACGCCATCTCAGCCTCTTCATTATATAATAGAAAACTCAGGGATGAGAAACAAGAGGCTTTGGGCATATATACCCTTGGGTAGTTTACCAGAATGAAGGTCAGCGACGGCACATTAGGACATTTTCTTTATATGCTAATGAGTTCGAATTCAGAAAATAAAATGGTTTCAGTGAGTATATATATATATGCATATATATATATATATATATATATATATATATATATATACATATATATATATATATATATATATATATATATATATATATATATATATATATATATATATATATATATATATATATATATGAGTTGCTGAAACACGGGATTACCCTTTTCTGCACCTTCCTCTCAAAAGAGTAAAATTGCACGGTGTACAACATGCATATGCAAATAAATATGAATACAAATGTGTATTTGTGTATAAAACTTATCACTGTAGGAAACAGCTTTTACCATTTCGTAACAGGAGTCAAAATGGACGAAACACACGAAAAGAAATTTTCATCACAGCAAATTTTAGCAGAGTTGCAGCGATGCATTTTTCATTAAGTTCCGGGAAGTGCCGCTTACAGGCAAACAAAGAATCGGGGGAAACAAGGCTCTCATTTGTGTAGCTACTTAAAGTGGAGGTGACAAGGTGCTCGTGAAAATGACGATGGAATGAGTAGAGAAGCTGAGAGTAAATAATGCAGTAGAGAAAGAGGAGTCTTCGCATAACCAGAACTGACAAAACTGGAGAAATTGTTATATATGTACAAACGTACACGAATTTAAGACAAACAGAAGCACCAACGGCAATCCATAGTTATGATATTTAATTTCAAAATGGTCTCTAGACGCATAGTGAGTTATAAATTACTAATATTCATAGTATAGAGAATTTAAGCGGTATCGCTAGCAGACTTAAAAAGAGCTTCCTTGAGATGTATCTAGCTTATTTATAATGGTTTAGCATGTCAATGAAAAATCGTTGTTCGATTTTATTAGAGTAGCGTTTCTCATAAATACCGATGGCGAATAGTTTCCTCATGGAATTCAAAAAAAGCAACCTTGGACGCGAATTTACTATCAAAACGTTGTTTTGAAGCCTTTCCTAGTTTTGAATTACAAAAGGAGAACACTTTTTTTGTGAAACATTAGTAGAGTCACTAATCCTTGGGTTTTCCAAAACTATCAAAAAAGTTAATCCTTGATTTTCATGCTAAATCAAATTTTGATAGACAGGCGAGTGTAATTCATTAATGGCAGAAGGAAAGCAGTGATCTCCCTTGTAATCATTACCCATGAAAATCTAACTCAAGTTGACGCCTTCATTTAGAATGACTTCGAAATTTATTGAGCCGCGAAAGAAAAAACATTAACACTTGAATATCCGCGATGACAAGTATACAAATATTATTTATTGGGGCTCCTTTATTCAAGCAATATTTGATGTGCATTAAAAAAAATGGCGTACATGCCAGCTTCATCTCCAACAATTTCAGTTTCTGATTGCTCATACCAGTCCCAAATTTTTGTATCCTGTTGTTACATATTTGAAATATGGAGAACTCAGGCAAATTGATGTCCTCAAGTAAAAACTGATATGAGTCAGATTCAAGGCATCTGAATATGTAAAACGTGTCTAGTAGTCTCCGGCAACTTGAGTCCATTAGAATTTATGGACTGGAGCTGTGAGCTTCCACTTGATGTCCATGGTTTCCTGAACAAATAAGTAAATAAGTAAGATTTATAACCAAGTTTTTACTTTTACTGAATTATCAACAAAAAGGTAACCTATCAAATATAGCAACCCTTCATGGTTTAAGTCTGCGCTGAGTTTACAGAATATTTTGATACATAGTTACCCGATTTTTAAAACTTATGTTATAATATAAGAAACACTGTGACTTACTTCCGTAATTCTCAAAATCTTGTACAGTTTTTTTTTATTAACAATCTGGTCCTTATCTACCTTTTCACCGCGTAAGATAGTAAACTAATTGCTGAAGAGAAACATTTTTTAATAAGTTGTCGAGGATATTTCAAAGAAGTATATCTTAATATTGTCTGAAAAATTAAATCCGTGAACATTATAAACATGTAAGTTAAACAGAAATTCCCTGAATTTATGTCCCAGTCTGAAAGTTGAACTTCCGGTTGAAAGTTAATATCAGTAAGTAATCTCTTCGATATGTGGGTGTTAATAGTCTACTTCATAATGGCCACAAGCCAGATGAAATGAATGGTTTCTCGAAACTTTTATTGCTGGTTTATTCAGGCAAAACCAATTTCAGTGAGAATACAAGATTTAATGAATGACAAACAGGCTAACGTATCTTTCATTCCAGGAAGTATCGTTACAATGTTTCTAAACTGGAAAAAAATTTTTGCTTTTTGTTTGTTTATTCTCTAAGCATGGGACACCCACCTGGAAATGGAATAAAGGTCACGAACCTAAAAATATTTCCCCTCCATTCTATACGTCAATCACTGCTCAAATCAAATCACTTTCGCCAGCGAGTGAGGTGGTATTATTGACTTTTATTAAAGGGCTGGAGGTCGAACTTTGTTAGTACCACCTCTAGATATACATAGTGTCTGGAAAAATTTGCAATCGCTTTCCATTTGATATATTTTCTCTGAGTAAATAAGAGGGATTGTCTAGTATCTAAGTGAATTTTTGCTTTTAAAGCACAAAATTGTAATTATGATTCTAGTGCCTTATTTGTTCGGGTAACCTGAACCACTTCTGTCTGTAGGTAGGGAAATTATATATTTAATATCTTCAGTTCTGAAGGTAAACTCAGCAAAGAGCAATTGATCATTGAAACGGTGCCGGTTATGTCTCTTACTCGAACGGGTGGCGTTTCCGGTATTTAATGTTTGTAGGTTTTACTACTAGTATGTTTTGATTATCCTTGAAAATACCATATACAAGTATGGGTCTCTCTTAACGGGCAATAGATCGTAGATTGATCAATTTAGTACCATATATCCTTTCCACCATAGATTCGGCAATCTCCACACTAGCAATGATGAGTGTAATATCATGCCTACATAGCTTATTTAAAATATGTTCTATCAAAGAGCAATTTTTTCGTCATAATTTACTTTTTCCCACTATTGCTGTGCTTCATTGTCAAGTGAGGTATTATAGTTCATTCAGTGCTATTGGCTTCAACCCAGTAATTTGAATTTGTAAATAATAATAATAATAATAATAATAATAATAATAATAATAATAATAATAATAATAATAATAATAATAATAATGTGGCGCCGTGGAGGAGTGAGTTAGGTCGTCAATAGAATTAAGTCAAGTTAAGCAACATTGGGGCTGGTCAGTCGTTGGATGGGTGACCGCTCTCCTCGGCGTTGATTCCTTGGACAAAGGATCTTTACCATAATTTCCTCAGTCTACTCAGCTGTAAATGAGTACCTATCCCTGATGGGGTGGGTAGGGTCCAGCTATGGGTTAAATAGCACAAAAATCAGCAATGATGGAAAGAAATGAAGGAAATAAAAACGACAACGACGTAAATGGAACCTCTAGCAACAGAGGAGCTTCGTCCGGCAACCAGGTATTCAACCCAATTGAAGGGGAAGACGGTCAGGTACTTGGAGGTCGTCATCCAGCAACTGATCACCACAACGACAGTAATCAACAGGAAGAAATGGACAAGAGAAGAAAATAAGGAAATATGGAGATGCTACATCAGAAGCAACCCGACGGAGAGAGGATATAGAAGAAGATTGGTCAACATCTGGAATGAGAGGAATAACACCCCCCAAACAGAGCAGAGGCTGGCAGACCAAGTAAGGAACATAAAGAAAAGAACTGGCTCTCCCCAACAGAAAGAGAAGAACTGGAAAGGGAAAGTCACACGACAATGAATTACACGAAGACGAACTGAGAGACGATGCCACAGAAGACGACAGGGAGGATGAGGTATCAAACAACGACACACGAAGAAAACACCGACGAAGTAACAGAGAGGACGGATGGGTGGGAGAAAAGATTAGACAATGGATGGAGCCAGATACAGAGAGCCTACAACACCAAGAAATTAAGGGAGAAAACAAGTGAGGTCAATGAAATAATGGGCATAATACACACCACCAGTATCACAGAAACAAATAACTGACATATGCAGGAGCAAGATTAGTAGCAGAACTGATGGGGATTCGAACACCAACACCACCAGCACCAACCCACCATCAGAAACCAAAACAGCAAAACCTCCATGGAAAAGGCGCGCCTGGAAAAGCAAATCATGGTGAAGAGATCTGACTTGAGTAAACTGAAAGAGATGGCAGAAAAAAGGCTAAGAAGCAAGAAAAACAAGGGAGGAACTCAACGAGAAATACAAAGTACAAGAGAGGGGACTAAACAACACACAGAAGATGTAAAAACAGAGGCGGCTTAAGGCCAAAGCACATAAGATCCAACGGTGCATGAACAGGAATATGGGATACCAAATTCCTGAAGCCGAACCAAGTAAGAGACTCTGGGAAAACATATGGAGCAATCCGGTATCACACAACAAACATGCAACATGGCTCCAGGAAGTCAAGGAAGAAGAAACAGGGGAGGAATAAAAACAAAGATTCACAGACATCACGACAGACAGTCAGACACCAACTCAAAGAAAAGCCAAAACTGGAAAGCCCCAGGTTCACCGATGAAGTCCATGGATACTGGCTCAAAAACTTCAAGCCCCTACACCCACGAATAAGCAGAACAACTCCAGCATTGTATCTCAAATCACCAAGCACCCCCCACCCTGGATGACCACAGGAAGAACATCCTTAGTACAAAAAGATAAGAGAAAGGGAAAATAGCCAGTAACTACAGGCCTATCACCTGCCTACCAAAATAATGTGGAAGTCACTAACAGGTATCATCAGTGAAAGGCTATACAACTACTAGAGGAGACAAACAAGCCATCCCCCCCACCACAGAAAGGCTGCAGAAGGAAGTGTAGGGGCACAAAAAGACCAGCTCCTCATAGACAAAATGATAATGAAGAACAGTAGGAGAAGGAAAAACCAACCTAAGCATGGCATGGATCGACTATAAGAAAGCCTTTGACATGATACCATCCACACAGGGCTAATAGAATGCCTGAAAAATATGGGGAGAGGGAAAACACCATCAGCTTCCTCAAAAATACATGCGCAACTGGAATACAATACTTACAAGCTCTGGAATAAGACTAGCAGAGTTAATATCAGGAGAGGGATCTTCCAGGGCGACTCAACTGTCCCCCACTACTCTCGTTTGTAGCCATGATTCCCATGACAAAAAGTACTACAGAAGAATGGATGCCGGGTACCAACTCAAGAAAAGAGGCAACAGAATCAACCATCTGATGTTCACTGGACGACATCAAGCTGTATGGTAAGAACATCAAGGAAATAGATACCCTAATCCAGACTGTAAGGATTGTATCTGGGGACATCAGGATGGAGTTTGGAATAGAAAAATGCGCCTTAGCACATACAAAAAAGGCAAAGTAACGAGAACTGAAGGGATAAAGTTTACCAGATGGTGGCAACATCAAACACATAGATGAGACTGGATACAAATACCTGGGAATAATGGAAGGAGGGGATATAAAACACCAAGAGATGAAGGACACGATCAGGAAAGAATATATGCAGAGACTCAAAGCGATACTCAGGTCAAAATTCAACGCCGGAAATATGATAAAAGCCATAAAGACATGGGCAGTGCCAGTAATCAGATACAGCGCAAGAATAGTGAAATGGACGAAGGCAGAACTCTGCAGCATAGATCAGAAAACCAGGAAACATATGACAATATACAAAGCACTATACCCAAGAGCAAATACGGACAGACTATACATAACACTACTCTTCGTTGTAGCCATGATTCCCATGACAAAAGTACTACAGAAGATGGATGCCGGGTACCAACTCAAGAAAAGAGGCAACAGAATCAACCATCTGATGTTCATGGACGACATCAAGCTGTATGGTAAGAACATCAAGGAAATAGATACCCTAATCCAGACTGTAAGGATTGTATCTGGGGACATCAGGATGGAGTTTGGAATAGAAAAAAATGCGCCTAGTCAACATACAAAAAGGCAAAGTAACGAGAACTGAAGGGATAAAGTTACCAGATGGGGTCAACATCAAACACATAGATGAGACTGGATACAAAATACCTGGGAATAATGGAAGGAGGGGATATAAAACACCAAGAGATGAAGGACACGATCAGGAAAGAATATATGCAGAGAACTCCAAAGACTGATACCTCAGGTCAAAATTTCAACGCCGGAAATATGATAAAAGCCATAAAGGAAATAGGGCAGTGCCAGTAATCAATTATAAAGCGCAAGAATAGGTGAAATGGACGAAGGCAGAACTCTGCAGCATAGATCAGAAAACAGGAGGGAAAACATATGACAATATACAAAGCACTATACCCAAGAGCAAATACGGACAGACTATACATAACACTACTCTTC
>NC_061108.1:90405065-90424560 GCF_015104395.2 Macrobrachium nipponense
GAAGAGTAGTGACAGTGAGTCGCCCTGGAAGATCCCTCTCCTGATATTAACCTCTGCTAGTCTTATTCCAAAGCTTGTAAGTATTGTATTCCAGTTGCGCATTGTATTTTTGAGGAAGCTGATGGTGTTTTCCTCTGCCCCATATATTTTCAGGCATTCTATTAGCCATGTGTGTGGTATGTCTAAGGCTTTCTTATAGTCAATCCATGCCATGCTTAGGTTGGTTTTCCTTCTCCTACTGTTCTTCATTACCATTTTGTCTATCAGGAGTTGGTCTTTTGTGCCCTTACACTTCCTTCTGCAGCCTTTCTGTTGGTGGGGGATGGTGTTTGTCTCATTTAAGTAGTTGTATAGCCTTTCACTGATGATACCTGTTAGTAACTTCCACATTATTGGTAGGCAGGTGATAGGCCTGTAGTTACTGGCTATATTTCCCTTACTCTTGTCTTTTTGTACGAAGGATGTTCTTCCTGTGGTCATCCATTTGGGTGCATGGTGATTTGAGATACAATGCTGGAGTTGTTCTGCTATTCGTGGGTGTAGGGCCTTGAAGTTTTTCAGCCAGTATCCATGGACTTCATCGGGACCTGGGGCTTTCCAGTTTGGCATTTTCTTTAGTTGGTGTCTGACTGTGTCTGTCGTGATCTCTGTGAATCTTTGTTTTATTCTCCCTGTTTCTTCTTCCTTGACTTCGTGGAGCTATGTTGCATGTTTGTTGTGGGATAGCGGATTGCTCCATATGTTTTCCCAGAGTCTCTTACTCGGTTCGGCTTCAGGTATTTCTTGGTGGTTGTCTTCCTCTCTTAGTTGGCTGTATAGTCTTTTCTGGTTGGTTCTGAATAGTTTGTTCTGTTGGTATCCCTTATTCCTGTTCATGTACCGTTGGATCTTATGTGCTTTGGCCTTAAGCCTCTGTTTTACATCTTCTATTGTGTTGTTTAGTCCCCTCTCTTGTACTTTGTATTTCTCGTTGAGTTCCTCCCTTGTTTTCTTGCTTCTTGGCCTTTTTCTGCCATCTCTTTCAGTTTACTCAAGTCAGATTTCATCACCATGATTTGCTTTTCCAGGCGCCTTTTCCAAGGAGGTTGCTGTTTTGGTTTCTGATGGGTTGGTTGTGCTGGTGGTGTTAGTGTTCGAATCCCCATCAGTTCTGCTACTAATCTTGCTCCTGCATGTGCCAAGTTATTTGTTTCTGTAATACTGGTGGTGTGTATTATGCCCATTATTTCATTGACCTCACTTGTTTTCTCCATTAATTTCTTGGTGTTGTAGGCTCTCATGGAGGGGATCTTTGTTCTCTCTGTATCTGGCTCCATCCATTGTCTAATCTCTGTTACTTCGTCGGTGTTTCTTCGTGTGTCGTTGTTTGATACCTCATCATCAGTTCGTCTTCGTGT
The DNA here is from genome assembly GCF_015104395.2 of Macrobrachium nipponense. Classification (NCBI taxonomy): domain Eukaryota; kingdom Metazoa; phylum Arthropoda; class Malacostraca; order Decapoda; family Palaemonidae; genus Macrobrachium; species Macrobrachium nipponense. Next base: position 90,406,463 of record NC_061108.1, read on the forward strand.
AATTCGTTGTCGTGTGACATTTCTCTTTCCAGTTCTTCTCTTTCTGTTGGGGCGAACCAGTTATTTTTCCTTATGTTCCTTACTTGGTCTGCCAGCCTCTGCTCTGTTTGGGGGGTGTTATTCCTCTCATTCCAGACGTTGACCAACCTTCCTCTATATCCTCTCTACGTCGGGTTGCTTCTGATGTAGCATCTCCATTATTATTATTATTATTATTATACTATTATTATTATTATTATTATTATTATTATTATTTACAAATTCAAATTACTGGGTTGAAGCCAATAGCACTGAATGAACTGTAATGCCGCACTTGACAATGAAGCACAGCAATAGTGGGAAGAAGTAAATTATGAGGAAAAAATTGCTCTTTGATAGAACATATGTTAAATAAGCTATGTAGGCATGATATTACACTCATCATTGCTAGTGTGGAGATTGCCGAATCTATGGTGGAAAGGATATATGGTACTAAATTGATCAATCTACGATCTATTGCCCGTTAAGTGAGACGCATTCCTGTATGTGGTATTTTCAAGAATAATCAAAACATACTAGTAAAACCTACAAACATTAAATACCGCAAACGCCACCCGTTCGAGTAAGAGACATAACTGGCACCGTTTCAATGATCAATTGCTCTTTGCTGAGTTTACCTTCAGAACTGAAGATATTGAATATATAATCTCCCTACCTACAGACAGAAGTGGTTCAGGTTACCCGAACAAATAAGGCACTAGAATCATAATTATAATTTTGTGCTTTAAAAGTAAGAATTCACTTAGATACTAGACAATCCCTCTTATTTACTCAGAGAAAATATATCAAATGGAAAGCGATTACAAATTTTTCCAGACACTGTATATCTAGAGGTGGTACTAACAAAGTTCGACCTCCGGCCCTTTAATAAAAGTCAATAATACCACCTCACTCGCTGGCGAAAGTGATTTGATTTGAGCAGTGATTGACGTATAGAATGGAGGGAAATATTTTTAGGTTCTGTGACCTTTATTCCATTTCCAGGTGGGTGTCCCATGCTTAGAGAATAAACAAAAAGCAAAAATTTTTTTCCAGTATAGAAACATTGTAACGATACTTCCTGGAATGAAAGATACGTTATCCTGTTTGTCATTCATTAAATCTTGTATTCTCACTGAAATTGGTTTTGCCTGAATAAACCAGCAATAAAAGTTTCGAGAAACCATTCATTTCATAAAGCTTGTGGCCATTATGAAGTAGACTATTAACACCCACATATCGAAGAGATTACTTACTGATATTAACTTTCAACCGGAAGTTCAACTTTCAGACTTAGACATAAAATTCAGGGAATTTCTGTTTAACTTACATGTTTGTAATGTTCACGGATTTAATTTTTCAGTAAATATTAAGATATACTTCTTTGAAATATCCTCGACAACTTATTAAAAAATGTTTCTCTTCAGCAATTAGTTTACTATCTTACGCGGTGAAAAGGTAGATAAGGACTAGATTGGTAATAAAAAAATTGTACAAGATTTTGAGAATTACGGAAGTAAGTCACAGTGTTTCTTATATTATAACATAAGTTTTAAAAATCAGTAACTATGTATCAAAATATTCTGTAAACTCAGCGCAGACTTTAACCATGAAGGGTTGCTATATTTGATAGGTTACCTTTTTGTTGATAATTCAGTAAAAGTAAAAACTTGGTTATAAATCTTACTTATTTACTTATTTGTTCAGGAAACCATGGGCATCAAGTGGAAGCTCACAGCTCCAGTCTATAAATTCTAATGGACTTAAGTTGGCGGAGACTACTAGACACGTTTTACATATTCAGATGCCTTGAATCTGACTCATTTCAGTTTTCACTTGAGATCAATTTGCCTGAGTTCTCCATATTTCAAATATGTAACAACAGGATACAAAAATTTGGGACATGGTATGAGCAATCAGAAACTGAAATTGTTGGAGATGAAGCTGGCATGTACGCCATTTTTTTTTAATGCACATCAAATATTGCTTGAATAAAGGAGCCCCAATAAATAATATTTGTATACTTGTCATCGCGGATATTCAAGTGTTAATGTTTTTTCTTTCGCGGCTCAATAAATTTCGAAGTCATTCTAAATGAAGGCGTCAACTTGTGATAGATTTTCATGGGTAATGATTACAAGGGAGATCACTGCTTTCCTTCTGCCATTAATGAATTACACTCGCCTGTCTATCAAAATTTGATTTAGCATGAAAATCAAGGATTAATTTTTTTTAATAGTTTTGGAAAACCTAAGGATTAGTGACTCTACTAATGTTTCACAAAAGAATTGTTTTTCTTTTGTAATTCAAAACTAGGAAAGGCTTCAAAACAACGTTTTGATAGTAAATTCACTTCTAAGGTTGCTTTTTTTGAGTTCCATGAGGAAACTATTCGTAATCGGTATTTATGAGAAACGCTACTCTAATAAAATCGAACAACGATTTTTCATTGACATGCTAAACCATTACAAATAAGCTAGATACATCTCAAGGAAGCTCTTTTTAAGTCTGCTAGCGATACCGCTTAAATTCTCTATACTATGAATATTAGTAAATTATAACTCACTATACGTCTAGAGACCATTTTGAAATTAAATATCATAACCGTGGATTGCCGTTGGTGCTTCTGTCTGTCTTAAATTCGTGTACGTTTGTACATATATAACAATTTCTCCAGTTTTGTCAGTTCTGGTTATGCAAAGACTCCTCCTTCTCTACTGCATTATTTACTCTCAGCTTCTCTACTCATTCCATCGTCATTTTCACGAGGCACCTTGTCACCTCCACTTTAAGTAGCTACACAAATGAGAGCCTTGTTTCCCCCGATTCTTTGTTTGCCTGTAAGCGGCACTTCCCGGAACTTAATGAAAAATGCAGCGCTGCAACTCTGCTAAAATTTGCTGTGATAAAAATTTCTTTTCGTGTGTTTCGTCCATTTTGACTCCTGTTACGAAATGGTAAAAGCTGTTTTCTACAGTGATAAGTTTTATACACAAATACACATTTGTATTCATATTTATTTGCATATGCATGTTGTACACCGTGCAATTTTACTCTTTTGAGAGGAAGGTGCAGAAAGGGGTAATCCCCATGGTTTCAGCAACTATATATATATATATAATATATATATATATATATATATATTATATATATATATATATATATATATATATACTCACTGAAACCATTTTATTTTCTGTATTCGAACTCAATAACAATATAAAGAAAATCTCTAATGTGACGTCGCTGACCTTCATTCTTGGTAAACTACCCAAAGGGTATATATGCCCAAAGCCTCTTGTTTCTCATCCCTGAGTTTTCTATTATATAATGAAGAGGCTGAGATGGCGTTCCTGTCCAAAGCCAACATAGCGACTGGAAGAAAAAGAAATTTAATTAATTTCTCTTTATGATGGCATCACAAAAAGGTGGTGCTTGAAAGTGGATGCGACGACAGGGTAAAGAAGCAGGAGTAAAAGTGAGATAAAAAAGGCTGGTATACAGTGAAGTCAATGGAGAAGTGGTCCCCAGTCCAAAAGCTCCGTTAAGTAGCATCCAAAGTTAGAATAACATGTAAAGTAATAGAAGGAATCTTGATATACTATAAAAATGAAGTGAATCTAATTTGGAAGTAAAGGCTGAGTTCACTGAACTAGAAGTCCATGGTCAAACCAATCAAAACAAATTGTGTATGGAGACCCCCAAGATATGGGAGCCCTTACATAGACCAAAATGACAAGAGAGTCTGAACAGCACACACATACACACACACACACACACGCACGCACACACACACACACACACACGCATGCACACGCACACACACACACACACACACACATATATATATATATATATATATATATATATATATATATATATATATATATTTATATACCTTGACCTCACTCTATCCCAGGCTTTTTGATCTCAATTTTACTCTTGCTACATTACCACTTCGTGCCATTCATTTCTGAAGCACCTTCTTTTTGCGATGCCATCATAAAGGAAAATTAATTAACGCTCTTCTTCCAATTACCAGTTTGCTTTTAACAAGTGTACCGTCTCTGTCTCTTTATTCTATAACAGAAAGCTCAGGGATGAGGAAGAAAAGACTTCGAATGTACCCTTGGGGTAAATTCTCAAGAATCAGCGTCAACGACGCGACGTCACATTGGAGGGTTTCTGGATGATGATCATTTGTTCGAATATAGGAAAGAAACTGAACAACGGAGGAAAGGAATAACATACTGGTGCATATATACAAAGAAGCGCTTGTTTTTACCCTTTCCTTCACCGTGACAATCATGGGGCTTTTAAAGTTCTTTTAGGGCATCGAAACAATCGTGTGCAATGACGTATCCGATCCTGTTGTGTTTGGCACAGTTCCTTGCACAATTTCTTCCCACGGGGAGCAAAAAGTTAAATTCAGCTTTTTTATTGCGTTAAACATAGGTGAGTCTATCTCTTTTTACGTTTTTTTTTTTATTTTATTTAATTTTTATTTCTTTTATTGGCGTACTCTTACGAAAATAGCCTGTCAGAATTGCATATTAAACAAAATCCTACAGTAATTTTTTTTTTACCGAATATTCAGTATAACATGGAAGTGACTCATCTCTCACCCTCACCACAAAATAAATAGATAAATAAATAAATAAAATAAAATAAAAGAAGTGAGTTGGAATGAGTGAAAAGATAAGTGTTATTATTGTATTGTGACAGAAATTTTGCCTCGAACACTAAATCTCTGAGATATCTCTCTCTCTCTCTCTCTCTCTCTCTCTCTCTCTCTCTCACACTGTCTCTGTCTCTCTCTTTGCAATCTGAAAATGAATGGCTTCCTACGACTGCTGTATTTGAGGGTTTGAGTCTGTTGATTTTTTTTTTTTTTTAACTTTAAGGGAGGATGAACGTGCTAATGATGGGGTAAAATACCTGAGAAGTACCTCTTAAATCTGATATACGAAAGAACCCAGCAAGATATACTCAGTGGACTATTTTACTAAATTCCCTCCTGCAAGGAATTAGTGAAAAAGCAGAATGACTTTCCTCCTGGGAGATTATACAACAAGCCAAACTATGCTGAAAATAATTCAGCAGGAAGCTCTTTTTAGTTTTCTGCAAAAGAAAACTTTGAGGTGTCTTTTTGTCTGTCCGTCAGCCCTCAGATCATAAAAATTACTGAGGATAGAGGGCTGAAAATTGGTATGTTGATCATCCGACATCAAATTATCAAATATACCAAATTGCAGCCCTCTAGCCTCAGTAGTGTTTATTTTCTTTAAGGTTAAAGTTAGCCATGACCATGCGTCTGGCACCGCTATAGGCTGAAAGTTTCATGCGCTGCGGCTGAGAGTTTCATGGGTCATTGTTGAGAGTCCCATACGGTATTATACACTGTACAGAAAACTCGATTACGCCAAAGAAACTTCGCCGCATTTTTTTACTTTTTTGGGATTAAATCTTCTTTGTTTCCTCCTTAAATAATCTTTATTGATCCTGCTTCCCTTCCTGGGCATATGAACGCTTACATTGCATAGAGTCCACTAATCTGTATTTAACAGCGATTAACGTGACATCATGTCTTTTTTCTGAACTTTCCTTTACAACATCTCTTACCAGTTTCAACTTTTTTTTTTTTTTTTTTTTTTTGTGAATGTCAATTACATGCAAATCGCTGACCTTCACATCTTTCCGCCAATATTTCTAGTCTTCTTTCTTGTAAGTGATCTTATTTCCGTTTCGAACATAGTGTTCGTCTTAAAAGCATGATTTATACAGACTGCACCACTCAGAATATCTTATCCATTTCATCTCAGGTGGAATCATTTGGAGTTAATATACGGCTACTTATATTAAATTAGTATCGGCAATATTCCGTTTCACTTACATATGCCACCTGGATTATTAACGAACTTTAGAATACTATTACGCATTAGCTTACGACATCGAAACAATCTTATTCACACAGAGAAACTCACAATGCAATATACAACAATATAACAGTCAAACATACTATGCACACAAATATCCTTTAAAAAACGCGTTTTTCCATTAACAAATTCTGAGTTTGGTGAAAAGCTCCCTCCCCGAAATAAAGATATCTAGACATATTTTCTCTACAAAATACAAAGAGCGACGTCCACAGTGACCAATGATACTCTGAATTTCTCCCTTAATGTTTTTTTTTTTTTCTCCGGATATATGAGTTTTTCAAGGAAAGGCTCATTTAACTGCTGAAGGCGCTCCTTCCGTACTGTGGCTTGCCTCAGCCATTGTGGCTCTGACGTCGCGTTTCCTGTCCTCCTTCTTCCACATTTAGGAGACGAGTACTTGGGAGAAAAATAAATAAATATATATATATATATATATATATATATATATATATATATATATATTCTTCTTTAAAGAATCACACGATCATCTTGAGTCTTATGTCATGCCTTTGTTTTATTTATTATGTATAGTTCTAATCATTATTTATACTTTTTGAATATGCATGCATGTATGTATTATGCTGAAGGATATCTATGAAGGAATAGCCCAAACAAGGATTAGCTTTGTAAAAAAAAATAACCACTGTAGTAATTACAAAAAAAGTATTGTGACTCCTAATCAATTCTGGAAGTGAAACAGCTTAATATGAGTTTATCAATTACCAAGCAGGATTCACTGAAAGTCCAAGGTAATAATTATTTAATATATATATATATATATATATATATATATATATATATACAATATATATTTATAATATATATATATATATATATATATTATATCATTCGAGCTACAAATGTCCTTTAATATCTAATTCGCTCTACCTCGGAATTGATATATTTTTATATATGTACCAAGGGGGAATTTTTTAGTTGATAATAATTTCGTACCCCCATGGGATCGAACCACCGTCCAGTTGTAGCTCGAATGATTTATATGAATCACGGTGATGTGATAAATATTCATATATATTATATATATATATATATATATATATTATATATATATATATATATATAATATATATATATGAGTGTGTGTATGTATTTATGTAGCCTGTATACTAGCTGTCCCCTTTATCCAGAATTACTGTGTTGACTGTCCCTTTTACCAAAATATTACTGTTGTGACTGTCCCATTTAGCCAGGTATTACTGTAGTGACTGTCCCTTGCATCCATGCATTACTCTGTTGACTGTCCCATTTATCCAGATATTACTGTCCTGACTCACCTTTTATCAAGGTATTACTGTGGCCACTGTCCAATTTATCCAGATACTACTATTCTTGTTAAAAAAATGGTTTCAGTTACACTGCCAATTATTTTTGAGATTTTACATTTCACCATTTCTCACCCTTCCCATTCCTATTGGGGCTGCACTTGGACTTAAAAGGCCATGGGGAGTGTCACTATTTATCTCAGCGACCTTGAACACTATGGATTAGACAATAATATGTCCTGTTTTACATTTTATTTTGCACCTCTTCCCATCCCTCTTCCATTTGAGCTGAACTTTGACTTAAGGAACATCAGGAGTGTCACCATTCACCTCAGAGATATCGAAAACTATGGACTAGACACTAATATAAGTTGTTTTCAGTTATTTTTACTGTCACTCCCTTCTCATCCCCACTTCTTAATATCTGAGCTGAACTTGGACCTAAAGGGCATCAAGAGTGGCACTATTCATCTCAGAAATCTCAAAAACTATGGATTAGACACTATGTCATTTGGGTTATTTTTACATGTCACTCCCTTCTCAACCAACCCCCCCCCCCACCCCCCCCCCCCTATGTGAGCTGAACTTGGACTTAAAGGGCATCAAGAGTGTCATCTTCTTCTCAGCGACCTCAAAAACTATGGATTAGAGATTATTATCTGTTGTTTTCGGTAATTTTTATATTTCACCCCACCCTATACCTCCCCTTTACCCAACCAATGGTCCCATTTTAATTCTTTTTTCACCATGACCTCTCCTAGTTTGATATGTATATATATATATATATATATATATATATATATATATATATATATACATATATACATATAGGTGTGTGTGTATCTGTGTATGTTAGTGTTATGTGCTGCCGTTTATATGATGTACAGTGTAGATAAATCGAATGATCACAGAATGAACAGCAAATGGAAAGGATCTTGAGATACTATTTATCTCATTGAATAGTGCGACTATTAACCTTTTTTTTACAACGCTACCAGGAATGATACATATTTCTGAGCAACGTAGACCGTGGGAATGAGGACGAACTCAGAAAACTGTACTCAATTACGGATCTTTTTAAAGTGGAGATAGTAGAGCAGGCCGTGGAAAGAAGTAGGGGCCGAAGAAATTAAACTTTATTCTGAGGGTTCTAAAGTAGAGCAGACAAAGTTGGTCATGGAACCGGGAAGGTGTGTGAATATTAGACCGTCATTTGTGAAGCTTCTTCAAGCTTAGATGGGGTAATGAGAGAGGAATTAGGCCAAGAAAATGAGGAAGAGAACAAAGTTTAGGCTTTCGTTTGGGAATCTTCATTAAATGGAGGTAACAAAGCAGGTCATGACAGTAAGGTGATTGAGAAATGAGGCAAAGGGAAATTCCTGAGATAAGAGTTGGAGTATGTGTTGAAGAATGGATATGGAAATTTCGCCCCAAGAACGTATGCTATGAGTAATATAGAATATCATTTTATAAGTTATTAGATTTATACATTGAGAGAGCACATCAGAATACTTGGTAGACAACTGAAGATTGCTTTACCATAAAAAGAAGCCAGAAAATTGCTGCATATCTAAATGGAGCAACATATAAAAGATTGAATTTATTTCAAGGATATGAAGGAAATAAACCATGAAAAAGTTTTATGTAATGATGCTACAACAAGGAGAAGAGCACCGTATAATTCGTCTCCTCTTAAGCATCACCTCAGAAAAGGGAGATACGAGGTATCACGAGCTTCTGGTTTTATACAAATTTGGTGGTGTGTTTCTTGTTATTTATAGTTCGCTGACCATTTTATCTTACACGTACTTGCGGTCAACAAACGCGAATTCAGAGTCGAAGAGTAGAAAAGCACTGTCGTCTATAACAGTAAATTTTGACATGGATCTGTCTCGTGTAATCACATCACTTTAATCTCCTAAGTTGCCCAGGTAGCTCTATTGGTTGAGAGAGAGAGAGAGATATATATATATATATATATATATATATATATATATATATATATATATATATATATATATAATATATATGTTTGTTTCTAGGAGAAAATAAGATTTGCAAGATTAAGCCAAATTAACAGCTAATTTGAACAAAAAAAAAAAAAATCAGACTAATTCAAGAAAGTTCAGAATGTCTCGTGAATAGCAACGACTTTGATGTAGGAAGTTATTCGCAAGTTTGCCAACAGGGGGCCAAATACACTTAGCTCGTAATTGACCGTAATTACTCAATAAAAAAAAAGTGTTAATTAAAAGAGAAATGATCTATTCGATGATGTGAATAGAACTGATTTGCAATAACGCCTTTCTACCAAAATGTCCAGAAGTGCCTGGTAACTAAATAGAAAGGATTGGTATACTTTGCAACTACAACTGCCATCTGATATTTGTATCTGAGTATCGAGGAAAAAGGAAGCAATTTGTTACCTTATATAGATGACTAAATGATTAGAGATAGCAACGATAGCTCTCTGGAACCTTCAGTATCATTTTAAAAATACAGAGTGAATGGGGAAGAAAATTCGTGCGGTTCTATAATTTGTTCACGTAAGTCCATTTTGTTGGCATTTTCGTTTTTTTTTTATTCCATTTTGTAAAGTAATAATAATAATGGTAAAATTAATGATAATGGAGATAAATTCCACAGTCGTGTGGATTTAGTATTATATTCAAATAGAGAGTGTGCGCAACTTCCAGGATTCCCGAAGAAGATAATAAGGGAGGCGAAAGTGGACGATCAGCAATGATAAAATATCACATTCATTTTAAACTTGGTCGACTATATTCTTACCTTTTAAATAACATTTCACGGGAAATAGCCAAAAGAATTCAAATTTAGTGAATTCTTAATGATATTGCTGAAATAAAAGGACTCCCACTTTCCAACTCGTCCCCTTAAGAAACTAGAGAAGGCCGTTTTTACGAAGGCAAAGAGACTGCAAAGCCCACCACCGCACCGGAGTCCAAAATAGCCTCTTCACACTGCAAAGGACGGAAAAGACAAGCAACAGACATGTCCGCTGACAAAGTTAGAAGATGATTCCAACGCCTACGAAGTTTATGGAGAACGACGGTATAATTTTTCTTTCTTTCCAGTTTCTAATTAGCAAATTTCTTCGCACGGAATTTGCAGATAAGTGAAAGCACTGAAGGAAATGTCAAAGGTAGGTTAGGACGGAAGAGGTCCTTTTCAGATGTAATTCAGTATTTTCTTACTGTGACATTTAAATTGTTGGAAAATCTTGTAAATGTCCACTTGTCTGATGTTTAATGCAATGAGCAAGACGTCTCTTCAGCATGTAAGTAAAACATGTTAGGCTTGAAGAAAGTTAGCTGAATTATGTTTAGAATTGTTTTAAATTGAGAGAGACTTAACTAATGTCTTTCCAACTCGTTCGGCGAGTGCCCGAGGGAAAAATATTGATTTCCATCGCTCGTTTATAAAATACCCTTTTGAAGTTGCATCCTAACAATCACAGTACTATATTTTTTATCCTGGCTAAAACCTTCACCGTAGCTTATCGTTATCTCTTCTCTCCTGGCCCTTTCAAGTGGTACAATATTTGCGATACTCGTACTATAGTGTTATGGGCCTTTGGCCTTTCTCATGGTCTCTTTCCAAAGCATTTGGATATTTCTCTTTTGTTCTCGTCTCTCTCTCTCTCTCTCTCTCTCTCTCTCTCTCTCTCTCTCTCTCTCTCTCTCTCTCTCTTTCTTTCTTTGTTACTGAATAGATTATTGTTTTCAGTCCATCCCCAGACTGAAGGATACCAAATCAGAATCCATTATCCCTAGTGACAGCTTGTATATTTCCATGGCCAAATAACGCCATAACACCTCGATTTCCTCATTCTTTTGGGAAAGGATAACAACTGTAGCCTATGTCTTAATTCCATTGAAGAATAAATGAAGGAGTTTTTCCTTTCATGTCGGGTTTCAAAATCACTTACAGTGTGAAAATCAGGTTTCTGTAATTTCTGCTTATAATGAACAGTTGGGATTTGAAATCAAATACAAGTTGTGAGAAACGAAACCTATGCTACTTAGTTGGTAAAATTCCAAGTAATTCAGCAATAAACAAACATAGGCAGTTGGATGACGAACTTCTTTTAAATGGAATTTTTAACCACAACAACACCAATAGGAAGCTTTAGAACCGTGTGTAAGAACAAAATCATCATCTTCATGTTCCTCATCGTTTTTCTTAAGGACTGAACAATCCTCCTCTTCACCTAAATTATTTTTACGACCATTTAGGTATTGGAAAATTTAAATTCTGGTACTTTTCATTGAAGAATTGTTATGTACCCTGTCATTATTTTACTAAACTGATGAAAACACGAATATGTGAAGACATCTATTCAGAACTATGAACCATCTACATAGAGAAAGACACAATTTTAACTCAGATGCGAGTTCATTCACCCGTCATTAGGCTTAAAAAGACCCTTTCTTTCTGGCAGACAGAGAAAGAGATATTTCAAAGGCTTTTAACGAAAACAACAACAGGAATGAAACAGTGAACTGCGTCTGGTCTCACAATGAAACAGCACAATACAGAAATGACAGTGGCGTCTTCAAAAGTTAAATGCTCCATTTGTTAAATGATGAATCGTTAGTTGGCGTTAGAAATGTTAAAGACGAAATCGCATTTGTAATGTGAATAAGATTCCTTTTTATATGAATGTGATGATCACCAAAACGATTGCATAAGGGAAGCATCGCATTTCGTATAACCTTTTCTTCACCCTATGAGGCCATTGCTACAAATAGATGCAGTAAAGCTCTACGTATATGTACATGAATCATATGGGAAAGAATTGTATGGAATCGGACCCTAAAAAGCACACCCTAATACTATTACTCCTAAAACCAGTTATTTATTTATTCATCTAGCTCCTCCTATCCCCCACCACAATTCCAGATCTATCTATCTATCTATCTATCTATCTATCTATCTATCTACTAATCTATCTACCCCCCCCTCTATATCTATCTATCTATCTAACATAATATAATAATAGGTACTAAAAGAATAAAATAGAAAAAACACAGTAAAATTAATGCAAAATAAATAAGAGTTTAACATTAAAATGAAGGAAAGGAAAGTCGAATATGCTGTAGGTAAAATATGAAATAATGCTGAACATTTACGATGCAGGGCTGGTGGAGGGAGGTCATCAGTGCAAAACAGAGATATCAATAGTTCCTAATATGTCGACGAGTGGGATTGGAATAAAAAGTTGCCATGTACACAAAGTTATTATAGAGAAATAAAAATGGATTATAAACAAAACCAAAACAAGATTTTATTTTTATCGAGGGAAATATTTCAAATTATTCAACAATACAAAGGACACTTCATTTGCGCCTAAAAGTTTAATGATTAATTGTGGAATCTGAAGTCGTTGCAACACAATCAATTTTATTCTCGTTGTCAGAAATATATACTTGGGACTAAGCAGATGTTTGTCCTGGAGAGTTTACAACAACATGAGTGATTGCCTCGGTAAACTTTGGGAATTCGGGTAAATGAATGATTGGCTTGCTGTACTGAAACTGTTTCAAAGGAACAATACAAGCCTCACTCGTAACTAGTGAACGTGGAGAACATTTAAAGAACTTTAAACATGATACATCACTTTGCATAGGCTTTGTGATAAATACAGTAATGTTACTTATCTATGGAATGTATGCGTAACAGTTTTATACACATACATTTTTGTACTACTTGCCTTCAGAAAATGTATTTTTTTTATGTTTTCAACGGGAAATATGCTATTTTGCGATGTGATGCGAGTTTTTGTTGTTGTTTTAGCATAATGTGATAGTCCTGTGACTTCGGTTCAGAAAGTTAGGGTTTCATAAGGGAAAGTAGGGAAAGTAAATATCAAGTGTGAAAACGCACGATTGTTGGTGTATATAACTAGATATACTAGTGTCAACTTCTCTTTTGTAACAAATAAAGAGAACTATTTTTCAGTGGCTTTTGCTCTTATGTAAAAAACTGGGAAAAGGAAACTTTATGTCAGAGGTTACAATGGGAAGGCCTGTTGCAATGGGAGAGGATCCCGTCTTAAAGAGTTAAATGAGCCTTTTTCCAAAGTCTCAAGTATCTTAGAATACTAAAAAAAAAAAATTAAGGGAGAAATGTTGCCTCTTGAGCATCATTGACCAACGCTTTTCTACTGAGTTGTTTGAAATAAAGAATGAACGAAACGCAAATTCTATTTCGCCTGAACATTTGAACAAGGAAAATAATCATGTAGTAAGGGGCCTCTTTGTCGGCAGTAAGCGTCTACGATATGTAAGATACATGCATTGTGAAGTACATCCTGATATTTTCCTCGGTATGTTTTATATGAAAACTAGATAGTATATGTATGTGTTATGCTCACCATGCGTGAGAATATTGCTTCCTTTCTTTGAGTTGAAACATGTACTACACTGACTTTGTACAACGAAAAGTGAGTGTGATAAACACTGAGGTATGTGTAAAAATAGTAGTACATTACACATCAGCTCAAAAGGCTTGCTGTTGCAAACATAATCGATAAGGTTGTTTTTGTTATGTGAATCCAATTAACAAAATGCCATGGTCACGCAGCTAATATTCGTGGCCCGTCTTCACTTTTTTATCATAAGAACTAAGTAGATTCCACGATATCTTATTCTTGAAATTGGATCACAAATTTATGTTCGAACTTACTCTCACATCCTTCCAATCACATGATCTTTATTTTGGAATTTCTTTCAGATTATTCCATAACTCACGATCTACAAAATCTCTTCTTTCGTTATGTTTAATGCATGTTTGTTTTGTGAGATGACCAAATGACATTGACCATAATCCTTTACTGAACTACCTGCAAGTCACGCTTCTAAAAAGATTATAGGAATCAGGAAACTTAGTCTTACTTCATTTGGTGTCCAATCTTGTTAACCCTAGCATGTTATCTGAGTGTTCATCTCTATTTTCAAAGAATGTTCTTCATGCCCTGCAGACATTAATATAACAAAAACACTTAATTTATCATCTACTAGTAAGCATGTACCTGGGTTTGCATTATTTTTTTTTTTTACTAAAGTCATTCTTATACAAATATACGAAGTTAAATTAGACGTGAGTTGTAAAATTAGAATATGTTCCCTTCATTCTCCAATTGATTTACACAGCAGTCTGTGTGTATCTGTCTATTTTGTCTCTCCCCCTGCCTCTTGCGTCCATAAGAAACAATCAATTAGTAATCAATTTAACTAGCCCGCTGGTGGCTCTGTAATTTTACCAGGGAACAACAAATGTTTAACTTATTCCCTCTTTCTCAGAAGAAACCTTTACAGAAAGTCCCCATTGATGGAGTTTCATATCATTTCAGATGCTGGTCTTCACACTCACCCCCTCACTGAGACGAATGTCACAAACATTCCATAACGATCACTACTTATTTCCATTCAAAAATGCTAGTAATAATGGAGAAAATGCGTATTGGAGAATCTACTAAGAACTTTTGATAACCCCTGAGGTTCTGCATTCCACAGATTGTTCACCAAAACTAACCCTGGTAAATGACTCACTCATGAAAATAGGGCAACGTTAATCAATCATATGAGCTAAAATATGAACATGCTCACATTAAGGTAATGACTGGCATTAAATGTACTTAAGTCCCACCCAAAAATGAATGTGAATTCATATTAGTTTACTAAAGGATCTCATTGGTATGAATTTTAGATCAAATGACACAAAGAACAGGATTCTGTTATGATTTTCTGAGACAATACTTGTTCTAGGAACACTATCCGAAGTACAGATTTCACAATTATAGTGAATCTAACAATAATGCAAAATAGCAAAGTCCTAGATAGAAGACTGAAACACTCAAGAGTTATGTAATGCATTTACGTTACTTCTATAGAAAGGAACTGTCAATAGACACTAACTTTGTTTTACTTTATGTAACGCTGCTCTTAAAGTTAGCTTGAATGCAATTAGAGGCTGCAACTCTTACGACACAAAAAAAGAATTTCTCAACCGGAAATATAATTCATATCGTACTTATGTGCGACAGGTTCAAGCACCCAACCGTTCGGTAAAGACACAGCCCTGAACCTCAGCAACATACAGACAACACTTTACCATAGGGCACTCTGTGACTCAAGTGTTCCGCAGTGGGCTAATTTTACCTCTCACAACTAATTCTGAATGATGCTAGTTATTCTTACAAATACAATACAGTTTACTAGATATAATATTGAATAAGAAATAAATTTGGTTACAGAGGAAAGGGATTTCTATTACAATGGCATATCGCACATAAATTCATTTTCCTCCAGGATGATTACTCTTAGCTTTTAGGTGATATAAAAAGTCTTGATAATCAACTTATATGATAATATTCAGTAATTAATCCACGATACATGTTTCAACAAGAATTTAGATACTAATAGCAGAAACACTGTTTCAAATACGAATACTTCTTTTTTAAGCATTTGCATGCACGCTAATTACATCTCCAATGAAAGTATTATAGCAATGGTCATTGTTGCATTGTTACAAAACAACCAAGCATTTGTTTTATGAAAATGACTCTCAATAACAGTAGATTGATCACAGGAATTTCGATAACGATGCGCCCGAACAGAATTACTCTTCACATGAAAAATGCTGTATCTCTTCCAGAATCAATGACACGCTTTTATTTACCTTTTACTCTGCTTTGCCCCTAACTGTGGTGATTGGGTACTTATCTGTCTGGCTTCGCAAGTCCAGTGTTTCTAACAGCACTGTGAAGAACTGTAGGCTCTCTCACATCCGGTGAGGGCACAGGGCTAAGTTAGGGTAAGTGGGAGTATGGATGGCTGGTCATACAACATCTCTCGAAGAAATGTGAAGTTATGGGTGTCTGTGAAGCGTTAGAGTAGGTCACTTTTTGGATCTCTCAGCTGTGATAAAATGTCTTGTGAGTTCTTCTTGTAGCTTTCTATGGTGAACTAATATTTATTTCATAAGTTTCCTCTGTTTAGCCCACATGAGGATACTCGAATAAGGGCCGAAGATGATCAGAACTTTCATTGGTCAAATCTTCAAATTTAGATGGGAGGTCTTTGGTAGATCTGAGTGTTTCATTGGTCAAGATCATCGAGTGCAATCCCTAAGATAGCCCACAGGTACAGCTTCACACTTTGCTTTTGTGGCCTCATGGGCTCAGTACAGGGAAAAAAAAATGTGTATCAAGATTGATCACCTGAAGTTAGCAGGTGACATCTATGTTCATCTTACAACAAACTTCCTTTCCTCTTGCAATTTTTATACGGAAAGTCAGTGGAGAAACAGTGGCAATTCCATTTGGATGGGATTATAAGGGTTTGAAAAAGAAGAGGTCACACAAGGATAGGCCAATTAAGGTAACCCCTTAAGGTGATCAAGAAATCTCTCTCTCTCTAATTTCATGCTCATGGGCCTTATGATCTGCAGCTACAAACATCCGTTATTTCTTTTTGATGAATGCTATCAGTTTTGATATACAAGTCAGGTAGGTACATCACAATATATACATATATATATATATATATATATATATATATATATATATATATATATATATATATATATATATATATATATATATATGTGTGTGTATACTATACATATAAATATACATATATGTATATATATAATATATATATAGTATATATATATATATATATATATATATAACTATATAGGGAATGAACACATGGGAAAGTGTTTCACATAGATAAATTTTTGACTCAATTTAGGACCGAATCCCGATCTTTCGAGAGAGAGTCCAGTACATTAGCAATATGGGCACAAAGTTCATGAAACGAGTTGGAACCTGAGTACTTATGGACGTAAGGTTTTTTCCCCAGCAGGCGACTATGGCCTAATATACCAACGAATTTTACCCAACTCCCGACCCATCAGCGCTCGAAATGCTAACATATACATAAACATATATACACAAGCACACACACATTATATATATATATATATATATATATATATATATATATATATATATATATATATATATATAAAGGATTTTCTATTGGTCCCCTCAAAACATGACCAACAATAAAATTAACATCCCGCACCTGAACTGGATTAAGACGCTGACACACTTGGAAACTAACCCTTTAATTTTTACCTCCCAAATACCTTAGCCAATTCCCTACCATGGACACAGGAGTATATGAAACCCTTGCCTAAGCTGTGACCAACCCTACATCGGTTTCCAGGTAAAACTCTCAAAAGGAGCCTGGGATTCAGATATGAAAGATAAAATCTTCATCCAACTAGCAGTTATGGAGAAACCATTAACTCTTTCGTATCCGCTTAGTTTTGAGTACTGTGTCCCCAGATATCCGAGGTGTCTGGGAGCGCTCGACAGTGCAAAAAAAATATCATTTTGAAAATTCTGCAAAAATATAAATTTTATGCCAACAACGTTCATTTTGCTGTCCTTTTTTTTAAATGTTCGTATTTTATGGTGGAATAGTCAGAATAAGAGTCCCAGCCTTCTAAATACGAAAAAATGTGAGTTATCTAACAAAAAAACAACAAAATCTTTACTTTTTTTTATATTTTCGTTCCTAACCCAAAAACTATGAAAGTCAGGCGAATGAATTATTTTTTATGAGAAAGCCAATAAAATTCCCTAAATATCGACATATAAATAAATGGAAAACGAATAAGTCCAGCCGGTGAAAAAATCGATAGAAAAGAGGATAAGAAACATAGCGCTCCCTCCGGCGCATAGTTATTTTCAATTTCAACAGTCATTTATAATAATTTTTGTTGGGAAAATTTGTGTAAAAATTCATGATATTAAATTGTA